>NW_007726878.1:389040-410400 GCF_000696425.1 Galeopterus variegatus
CCTCCCTCCCTTTTTTCTTTTCTTTTCTCTCTCTCTCTCTCTCTCTCTTAGCTCCCACTTATGCGTGAGGACATGCTGTATTTCTCTTTCTGTGCCTGGTTTATTTCACTTAACATAATTTTCTCCAAGTTCATCCATGTTGCTGCAAATGGCAGAATTTCATTCTTTTTTTATAGCTGAGTAGTATTCCATGGTGTAGATATACCACATTTTCGTTATCTAGTCGTCCATCCATGGACATGTAGGTTGGTTCCATATCTTGCCTATTGTATGTTATTCTTCATTTTTGACAGGGAACTACATTTTATGTAATCATTGATTCATTCAATGAGACAGTAAAATTTAATATTCCTAAATATGACATTAAAATATAAAAATATCATTTAAAAATAAATTCATCATTCTGTATTTAAACTACCATTGATTTAACAATTTGGTGGTACATCTGTTTGCAAAATGAGTTGGTCTGTCTGCTGTGCTGCAGGTTCTTCGGAACTTGCTGTGCCTGTAGAACAAAAGCCATCTCAGTCCTCTCAAACTTTTCCTCACTTTGAATTACTCTCTTTTCTCTTACTCTTCCATCATGGCATTTGGCCTTCACTTGGTACCAAAGCTCTTGTATAACAATGCAAGTGTGACTTCTGAAAATATATATTACTACTCAGTTACAAGGCTACCAGATAAAAGTGGTTCTTTTAGATTATAATAATAAATTAAAATATAAGTTCCAGGATCCCTGAAAATTTGTTATTTGATCCCAGTTTGAGAAATGTTGAGTTACACAATTCATGTTTCTAATGGAAGATGCTTCTATTTCTTCAAGGGAAACAAGCTTCTCCTGTGGTTCTCCATGGTGAGCACAGCAAAAATAGCACTGATGTCATGTAGCTCTTTCTCATGACATTACGGGCACATTGAAAGTGACTTTGATGTAGTAAAGGCAACATGGTTCAAGCAGGCACCATTCTGGTGGCCAGACTTGACCCCAGGGCAGGGTCAGGAGAAGCTAGACAGGTGACTGGGGAATACAGGTCTTTCAGTGGGATGTTTGGTGTGGCACTGCACTTACGGGCACAGGCTGCCAAAAAAAGCAAAGGCTGCAGAGTCACAGATCTGAATTTAAATCCTGCCTGGATTTTAGGCTGGTCTCTGTTATTTTTTCATTAGCCTGAGACACTTAAAGTATTTCTAGTTGGCACCTGTATGACTGTAAACACAAAAGCCAACATGGGCACTGAAATCACAAGGCAGTGCCCAGGTATAGGTGGTCATCCAGATGGTTACTTAAATTCTTATACTAATTTTTAGATCCCCCGATTGATGTTAAAATCTCCACATTAAAACATTCTTATGAAACTACAGAACACTGAGAATATGACAGTGGACCTTAGTTTAGGAAACAGTGCACTAGATAAAGCTTCCTAGACATAGGAAAGTTGGGTGACCAGGGTTCAGCTGTAGAGATGAAAAGAAGGTTCAGTAGCCCCAAAATGGATTGGGAGTGGGCCAGGGGAAGTCCCAACATTTTATGGTAAACCTTGAGCCACATGAGAACATGTCTCATTTGAAGATGAGATCTAAGAAAACAATATATCAAAGCAGGAGACTGTGATATAACGTGTCTTGCAGACAGGCTTTTCCCACTGCGTCGTGCATGGGAATCCCAGTGCATCATGTAAAATACAGATTGCCATTCTGTGGGACTGGGGTGGGGCTGAAGATCCTGCGTTCCTGACAAAGTTCCCAGGTCATGTCATGCTGCTGGTCTGTAGACCACTCTTTGAATAGTGAGGGATAAGAGCCTTCATTCTGAAATTTGGCTACACATTTGAATCCCTGGCAAGATTTAGATAATAGTGATGCCTGGGGCCTACCTCCCGCGGTACTGGTCCAGTTGGTATGGAGTCTGACCTGGGCATCATGACTTGTGAAAGCTCTCAGGGTGATTTTTATTATGCAGGCAAGTATGAGAAGCACTGTATTAGAGAGCACACCCAGAAGTAGGCAGATAGAGGGGTTGAAAAAGGTCTAGAAATCTTGCCAAATAAAAGATAATTGGGAAAAAACCAGGTTATCTTGCTCAGATTAAGAGAAGTGTGTGTGTGTGTGTGTGTCTGTCTGTCTGTCTGTCTAAGGTCCCTATGTTCACATATTCGATGGCAGAGAGGAGTAGACTGAGTCATTAGTGAAGAAGATAAAGCTAGGGCTGAAGGATGAAAAATATCAGTGAACCTGATTTCAGGTCTTCAGTTTAGCGGAAGTTGATGCTTTCTGACCTATTGGGCAGTCCAACAGAGGAACAACCTCCCTCACAGGGTAGTGAGTTCCCATCATTCAAAGTGTGCACACAGAGGCCAAGTGATGGGCTGATGGCTGGGTTTCAGGAAGGCTCACTGCAAAGGATGCAGGTGTGGACTATCCAACCTCTAAGTTCCCTCCTAAGGGCAGGGCTCTCAGAAATTTCTGATTGGATCATAGCATCTGCCCTCACCATGTCAGGTTGTGACTCTGGTAGTTACTTTACTCTTCAAAAGTTTCAGCAACAGGGTTGGCCCGTGGCTCACTTGGGAGAGTGTGGTGCTGATAGCACCAAGGCCATGGGTTCGGATCCCATATAGGGATGGCTGGTTGGCTCATTGGGTGAGCGTGGTGCTGACAACACCAAGTCAAGGGTTAAGATCCCCTTACCAGTCATCTTTAAAAAAAAAAAAAAGTTTCAGCAACTGGAGAATAGATAGAACCAAAGAGACCTCATTATCTGACTAGGGCTTTAATTATAAGATGACTTTCTTTCCTTTTAAATTTGAATAGTACATCATTTTTATGCAGTTGATTAAATAATAAACCTACCTTCTCACCCTTATTTGTGATTGCATTCATAAGCCATGAATAATTAGAAATAATATTTGAAACAAAGGCCTTCTGGGCTTATCTCATGAAAAAAATAATTAAACCATAATGAAATTTCATAAGAATAATCAGCGTCTCTACCCCCACTCCCAAAGACCAAACATGCACAGTCACACACACACCCCATTATGTTTAATATTTCTCAAAACCAGGAGAATTGATCTAGGTCATTTGTTTTTCCATGTGCCTCACACAGAGGTGCATGTGATGCAGGGGTGCAGTAGGAGGGGTGGGGTATTGGGTGATTTTGTTTATCCCTGTTAGATTCACCATCATCTTGTATCGACCAAGTGGTGAAATCTCAGATTTCTCAACACTGCCTATGTATGTTTTCTAACACTGCAGTGTAGGGGAAAGAGTGGGTTTGGGGGTCAGAGAAAACTGGGGTGAATCCTGGAGGTGCCATTCCTTAGCTGCCCCATGATCTTGGGCAGATCACTGTAAGTCATAGTTATAATACTCTTCAGGGTAAGGCTGTGGCCCTGGTCACTAATGCCTAAGTGCCTAGTACAGTGCTGGACACGTGGGGGCTCAACAAAGGGCATCTTTTATTGAGATACTGACAATGATTTATAAATCCCTGACTCCCAGGCACCTCATATATACAAATGAGTGGCCGGTAATACTGAAGGGCAGCTGCACCTCCCCAATGTGGCAGCTGTTCTTTGTTTTCTGACTCCAAGCACCTGAAAAGTGATTAACTTAAAGATACACTATTTTTATACAGATATGGATAATTAACAAATCCTGGTATCTAGGATTCTCTGCCACCACTCAGTCCCTTCTAGTTCCTACCGCTTTAGAGGCTGGAAATGATGTTAATGATG
Source organism: Galeopterus variegatus (assembly GCF_000696425.1). NCBI lineage: Eukaryota > Metazoa > Chordata > Mammalia > Dermoptera > Cynocephalidae > Galeopterus > Galeopterus variegatus. The sequence continues at coordinate 392,778 of NW_007726878.1, forward strand.
ATCTCAGCAGCAGTGGCTGTCAAGATGTTTCTTGAATTCTTACAACGTGTCAGGCACGGCTCAAAGCATTACATGAATTGGCTCCTTTGTATGAGGTAACTGTTGTTGATGCCATTTTACAGAGGAGGAAAATGAGGCTGAATCTGGTTGGGAAGTTGCACAGGACTACATAACTAGTAATATGTATGGGTATAGGTTCACAATCCCATTTCTGCAATTTTGAAATTCAATATGAATTGGGAACTGAATTTTTTTTTTCAAATTTCCAACAAAATTCTTCAGTGTCAGAACTTGACTTGAATTGACCGTATGGCCATTTATAGTCTAATTATCCTACTTTATATGAGTATTCATCTACTTTACTTCAGAAAAGCTATTGTCTTGATTTCAGGGTGCTGCGCCTAACTCCATGGGAGTGTTGCATCATATACAGTTATTTCCATTGGATTACATTTCTGAAATCCAAACAGTTCTGATTCCTGAAACATTATGTTCCAAGTATTTCTGGCAAGGAAATCATGGCCCTGCTGTTGAAAATATCCCTACTTAAGTTACTTGTGAATGAATTAACCATTTGAGAGCTGGACTGACAAGCTCACCATGTAAGGGACTGACTCACCAATGGACTTTTGGAACACAGCCTTTCTCTAAGTTAACCTCCACCAATAAAACCCAAGGGAGAGAAATTGTCAGAGCTTTGCCCTCTGTGATATGCTGGTGCTGTTTGGGGGAAACTCCTACTAGGATACAAGGCTAAGGACAGGGAAACCTAAGCTGAGACCAGCTATGAACAACACAATCTAATTTCCATGATTCAAGTGAAATGAGACATTTGGGAAAAGGTAGGAAGCACAGTTTCATTCCCCAACTCCTTGAAGTACTTTTATATTTCCCTTTCTCTTTTGTAGCTATGGTTGGAGTAGAAGCTCAGTGGTATGTAGACAAAGGCAGCCCCAAAGCTCTGCTCTTTTCTCCCAAGGCTACAGCTGTCCCTCAGCCAATCAACAGCTGCATCTTGGGGATTCTTTAGTGCTTCACCTTGGACCAGGCAGGAGGAAAACGTGCTGGTATAGGTTGCCGCAACCTGACCATTGTTATCCTCTATGCGCACTTCTGCTTTGCAGTTTTAAAGGTGTTTATTCGAAGAACTGACGAAACTTTTTGAGGGGGAAAGGGCAGGGAATAGAGGAGGGGAAGAGCAGGGAAGACACAGGCAGAAGTGTCTTTTTGATGATTAATCAATCCCTGAAACACGAACAGCATGAGTTATTTTCCCTCCACAGCTGGTATTTCCCACCAAAATATTGGTTTTATTTTGCTTTTGTTTTTCTCTTATTTCTCCCATACAATTTGGCACTTCTCACTTTGTGTTTCAGATGACAGAATGGAGGGGACTTAACGACTTTCAGGAAAACACATTAAAATCAGTGAAAACTGAATATGATTTCTTGTGGTGCCCAAACAAGAACCAATATCCCTAGTCCATTCTGGTACATTCCTTCTAACTTAAAAAAAATAAATAAATCTAACTTGTATTCAGTGCTGACTATGTTTCAGGCATAGTTGTCAGCATTTGATTTATTTATGTCAAGCAACAACCTCGTGGTGAGGCACTGTTTTTAAAACAGATTCGTTATTTTATTAACAGATTAAAGTATAAAATTAATGGTTTTCAGGATATATACAGATATATGCAACGATTACCACAATGAATTGTAGGACAACCAATCACCCCCAAAAGAAACCCTATATACATTAGCAGTCACTCCTTATTTCCCCTGCCCTCTGCCCTTGGAAACTACTAATCAATTTTCTGTCTCTACATATTTGCCTATTCTGGATATTTCATCCAACTGGAATCATACAATATGTGATCTATTAGGTCTGGCTTCTTTTATTTAGCATCGTGTTTTCAAAGTTCATCCACGTTGTACCGTGGATCAGTATTCATTCATTTTTATGGTTCAATAACATTCCATTGTATGAATATACCTCAGTTTGTTTATCCATCCATCCATTGAAGGACATTTGGGTTGTTTCCAGTTTCGGGCTGTTATCAATAATGCTGCCATAAACATTCCTGTACAAGATTTTGTTTAAACATATGTCTTCATTTTTCTTGGATATAGATCTGGGAGAGGAAGAGGCAGCATTTATATTGTCCCCATTTTACGTGGGAGGGAAGTAAACCACTGAGAGTAGAAGGAGTTGATCTGGGATCAGCCCAGGAAAGGTGGATTCAAATTCCAGCCACCCCACTTTAATCACTGTATTAGTCAGGGATCTCCAGAGACACAGCAGCAACAGGCTACGTATATAGGTATATGAGAGGGGATTTATCAGGGGAGTTGGCTCACGTGATTGTGAAGTCTGAGGAGTCCCACGATAGGCCGTCTGCAAACTGGATGCCAGTAGCGTGGCTCAGTTCAAGTCAGGGAGCCTCGGAACCAGGGAAGACAAAGGTGTGATTCCCAGTCCAAAGCCAAAGGCCTGAAAGCCAGAGGTACCACTGGTGTAAGTTCAGGGACCCAAAGGCTGAAGAGTCTCAAGTTCAGATGTCCATGGATGGGAGAGAAGAATATATCTAAGCTCAGCGGATAGAGAGAAACTTGCCTTTTTCTCCATGTTAGTCCTCTCCAGACCCCCAGGAGATGGGATGGTGCCCACCAATATTGAGAGCAGATATTTTCCACCCAGTCCATTCAGGCTCACATGCTAATCTTTTGGGGAAACACTCTCACAAACACACCTAAAAAAAATGCCTTACCAGGTTTCTATATATTGCTCAATCCAGTCAAGTTCACACCTAAAATTAACCATCACAATCACCGTGTGACCTTGTCAAGTGAATCTCCATGAGCGTCTGTTTCCTTTCTGTAGAGTGGTAGTTAAAACAACAGTAGCTACATTATGGGTCACTATTATCACGAGGATTTAAGGATATATTGCACGTGAACTGCTGAGCATAAGACTTGCCTGGCACAGAGTGCTCAGTAGCTTTTAGCTGCTATTATTATTATCCTCTTCTGCAGCACCCGGGACAGTACTGATTAAGCCTCGTTCAAGTAACATTAACAATGAGTTCTGTGATGTATGAGTTGTCATTGACTCCCAGAAGAGGGTTAGAGTCTTCAGAAAGAATTACAGTAACTAGAGTAAGCACCTTTTAAGCTTGGAGACTGACATTTGGAAATAGACATGCATGACTCAAAGTGAGACTGACCCAGGGGCAGAACAGCCCACGACTGAACTGTCTGGAAGCACCATTCCAGATGGATTTGGTGGGTGTGAGCAGGACGAGGAAGCTGGCTCTCTAACCATTGTAAAGACTTTCCTCCCAGAAACCAACATTTTTAGGATATCCAGACACATCTGTAAGGTTTCTGTTACATATTTGACATCAGTGACGAGGTATAATGTGGTGACTAAAGGCAGGGACTCTGGCACTAGACCACTTGCATTCAGTTCTGCTCCAGCACTTACTCTCTGTGGGAGGCTTAACCTCTCTGTGCCTAGATTTCCTCATCTGTGAAGTGGAATAATAATAGCCCTTACCTCTTAAGGCCATCGTGAGGATTAAATACGTGTATATACATAAATTGCCAGGAAAAGTGCCCAGCACAGGGTAAGTCCTATCTACAGGCTCATTGTTGCTGGTGTTCCTACTATGACTACTGTCCTGTTGACCTGTAGCTGAGGGTCTTTCCAAGAGCTTGTGGGCCCAGTGACATGATGCTTATATGGGTTGTTTCTTGTTTCTATTACCATTGCTGCATAACAAATGACCACAAAGCTTAGTGGCTTAAAATAACAATTTTATTTGACTCACAGATTCTGTGGGCCAAGAATTCAGCTGATTCTTTTGCTCCTTGTGGCATCAGTGAATGTCACTCAGTGACATTCAGCTGGTGTATGGGCTGGTCTGGAGAGCCCAAGATGCCTTTATTCGCATATCTGGTGGCCACATGGGGATGACTCAAAGATCGGCACTGCCACCATAGCACTTGCCCCGGCCTTCCCTTGCAGCTTGGGCTTCCTTGTAGCATGACAGACTCTTTACATGGCAGCTCAGGGCTCCAAATGTGAATGCCACAGTGGATAGGCAGAAGCTGCATGGCCTTTTATGAATTAGCCATGGAAGTCATGCAGTATCACTTCTGCCACAGAACTTGTTGGTGGTAGAGCCAGGCTTCAGACCCAGATCTGTATGGCAGCAGAGCTTTTGTTTGGAATAAGACTTTCCCCCAGCTCTGCAGAAAAATGGAATATGCAGAAAGATGTCTCATTGGTATGGTATAAAGCTAACTACATATGACAATGTGCACTGAAATTATTCATTTGGTTTCTTCCTATGGTCATTTTATTACAAATAAATACAGCTGATGCTTCCACTGCATGAGATATGATTTTGAGAGAAGGGAAAGGAAACCAAAAAAAATTCCTTTTTCTCAAAGACAATCAGGTTTATTCTTGCTGCCATGGAATTCATAGTTTTCACTTAAAAAGAAAAAAAAAAGAAGAAAATACTAACCATGAGCCAACTGGAGGAAGCGGCAGTTGGGAGTCGCTAAGATACATTTTCCTGAATTACCAAGTGTTAGGTGTAGGGGGAAATGGGTTTATTGAAATGCAAAAATATACAGTACATGTTATGCTAAATAGCGCCTATGGAGTAATTTAAATTTAAGGATGATACCAAAAAAATCAAATGTGTAGTAGGCCCACTTTTTCTATCTTCAGATTGAGTCTGCCCTTAATACAATAATTACAGTGATTATGCAATCACTGTTTAAAGGGATCAATGATTTTAATGTGACTAATGTCACATGTAGTGCAGTCTTTAGAAAACATTTTGCTTGTGAATGAGACAAGGCCAAGAGATATTAAAATTCAGTCGTGTGGGGCTTTCTTTGTTTCATTAAGATGACCTTGTCAGATAACATGGAAAAATGACAATTCATATCATCTGTTAGCTCTTTTAGTGCTTTCGTTATGAATGTGAGCTTCACCAAGCCCTCAAGAAGAGAGTTGAAGATTTAAGGTTATTGTATTTTCTTAGGTGAGAGTTCAAGAGAGATTCTCAGTGGATTCAGATGCAGGTAATATTTATTTAGTCCCCTTCCTGTCCCCAGCACCATGCTAGGCCATTTCACCTTGTGTTAGCTCAATTAATCTTCCTAACAAAATGTATGTGGTCAGTGTCCTTAGCTGCAGTTTTATACATGAGGCAACTGACACTGAGAGCATTGTTTGGAGGGAGGAATACTGTCCTTTGCAGCCCTGAGCAGCCTCATCTCCATCACTCGCATTTCACCCTTGCTCCCTCTTTGCTCCAAAATTCTTGGTTCTTAATGAACTCTGTTCTTTTTCAATTCTCAGCTTCAGACCTGTGGTTTCCTCTGCCCGGAAGACTTTTCCCATCTTGCAGAGATTCTTCAAGTTTCAGTCTAAATGACCCTTTCCAAAGGCCTCTTCCTGTCTCCTCAGATGTTGTTAGGCTTACCCTCTGTCTGCTTCCAGAAAGCTCACACTTTATACTCCTTCCCAGTCTTTTGCAGACTCATAATCACTAAAGTATCTGGGTGACTCCTTGATTAGTGGTTAGTTTATTTCCCCAATTAGCATTGAAACTCCAGCTGGGCAGGGAATTTTGTCTGCCTTGAGCTTTGCTATGTCCTTGAATTTAATCCATTGCCTGGCACATAGTAGGTGCTCAGCAAACATTAATTGACAGACTAATCTGGAGAAAATGATTGACTTGCCCATGATCACACAGCTGGTATCAGCAACAAGGAAGAGCAATTAGTAAATTTATGATCCATCCTTCTGTTTATACTCCAGCAAACTAGCTGATAGTTTAAGGATTAGGTTCTGCCTGATCAGAAGTGTGAGTGTAAACAGTACTGGCTGAGTCAGGTTTTCTGCTTAGTGGTATAAGGGACGAAACACTGAAATAAAGTTTACTTTTTAAATAGTTAGAAGATAGATGTAGTCATAGAAGATTGTTACAGTGGTTCGGAGCATGGTCTTTGGAGCCAAACTGTCTGGGTTTGAACCACATGTAGGCATTTACTCGATATGTGACCTCAGGCAAGTTACTTAACCTCATTGTATCTCACTTTCCTCATGTATAAAATGGGGATAATAATAATAGTGTGCACCTCATAGGAAAGTTGTGAGGATAAAATGATTTAATACAAATAAAACACTTAAAGACATGCTTGGCACATGATACGTGCTCTAAAAGTACTGTTTGTAGTGCGTCGAGTAGTGTCCCTCAAAAATGTAAGTCTACCTGGAACCTCAAATTCTGATTTTATTTGTAAATAGAATTTTTGTAAATGTAATTGGTTAAGGATCTCAAGATGGAATTGTCCTGGATTTAGGGTGGGCCCTACATCCAATGATTGGTGTTTTTATAAGAAGGGGAGAGGACACAAAGACACATAGAGAAGAAGGCCATGTTGTGAGAAAAAGCAGAGATTGGAATTATTCGTCTACAGACCAAGAAGTACCAACCATTGCTGGCCACCACCAGAAGCAAGGATAGAGGACTGGAACAGATTCATCCCAGGGACAGTGAGGGTTAGCCAGACTGCATGTGAGAACCCGAGATCAGTTGCTCCCCCTGTCACCTTGCCATCTGCTATGGGTTAAATGTGTCCCCCCAAAGTTCACGTATGGGAAACTTTATCTCTGTTCCAACAGCGTGAAGAGGATGGGGAATCCTATTATGGTAATTAAAAAGCGACGCCATTAATAGGTGATTAGATTTTGAGTATTGTATCCTCATAAGTGGATTAATCTGTTGATAGCTTCATGAGTGGTCGTGGGCATGATTATAATGGCTTTAAAAGGAGAGCCAATGAGGAGGTTAGCTCTCTCTTGCTCAGCCCATTCTCACCATGTGACACCCTGCATCACTGTGGAGAGTCACCCAACCAGTAAGAAGGTTCTCACCAGATGTGTTCCCTGGACAATGGACTTGACTTCGCAGCCTCCAAAACTGGAAGAAATAAATTCTGTTTCTTTATAAGTTACCCAGTTTCAGGTATTCTAAGCAACAGAAATGGACTAATAAACCATCTCTGCCAGTGTTCAACTTGCAGGCCACCTTAGGCAGAGCCTCTGCCCTCTTCTCACAGCAATCCTGCTCTGTGTTTACTTCCCCACTTATCCTCTCATGGCAGCCTGACCTCCTTTCCAGTGTTTCTTCACTACGCCGTTTAGAAGCCTTGTCTTGAGCTAAATAAGTTACTTACAGAAATAGCGTTTTCCTAGAATGTTCTCCTCTCTCTTGCCTAGCAGTGAAACATGGCTCCAGTGCAGGCTGCCTGTTTTCCACGGGAGTAGGAGTTCTTTCCTCAGCTTTCCACTGAAACTTGTTTCCTGTGGTTGCCATAACAAAGTCCATAAACTTAGTGGCTTTAAACAACAGAAATTTATTCTCCTACAGTTCTGGAGGCCAGAGGTCTGAAATCGGTTTTACCCTGCCAGAATCAAGGTGGTGTCAGGGCTGTGTTCCCTCTGTAGGCTCTAGGGGAGAATCCTTCCTTGCCCCTTCCAGCTTCTGGTGGCTGCTGGCATTCCTTGGCTTGTGGCTGCATCACTTCAACTGCTGCCTGCATGGGCACACTCCCTGCTACTCTTCTTTCACTCTCTTATGAGGATATTTGTGATGGCATTTAGGGCCCACGCAGATCATTCTGGATAATCTCATCTCAAAATCCTTAACTTAATCACTTCTGCAAAACCCCTTTGTCCAAATAAAGTCACATTCAGAAATACTGAGATTAGAATGTTGCCATACCTTTGGGAGCCATTCTCGGCCTCCCACAGCACTTCTGACTTTCCTTTCCTCCTTTGTGGGAGATGTCCTCACCTCAGTGCTGGACACCAGCTGACTGCTGTTATCTGTGGTCCCTGATCACATCCTCACAGTTCCTTGTTCTCTCGGGTCTTCCTGTCCATTCTAAGGCTTGCCAGTGTCCTGTGTGATTTCAGTGCTCATGCACAAAGCCCCCCACACCTGCCTGGCCTCACAGCTCTCTGTCCGCTTATGTTCCCATGAGCTCCACTCTAGAGCCTCCTCGTCTTCATCCTTGATTTTCCCCTTGAAGTTGAAAACTCTAGCATCTCATTTTCTGGCACCTATACCACCCCCATCCCTCGTTCTCACATCCTTGTTCTCCTATTCCTGCTTTTTGGACCTCGACTTGACCTCTAGTTTGGTTATCCCCATCCCCCACCCCTGCCCTGGCTTCACTGCCAGAAGTGGCCCAGCATTCCAATAATTCTGTGGCCTATTACCACGTGTTACTTTCCTTTGATTCTTTTGTGGCACAAAACTCCAATTCTGGGAATCTGAACTGTCTGGGTGGTTTCTTAAATCAGAGCCCTAGGTCTCAACCCTAACCTAGCCTACAATGTCTCTAGGCTTTAGGCATTCCTAGTGGCTTTTAATCCTCCCTAATATAGTTTTTATAAGGAGTACCTACATTTTTTCAATAACTTTTCCATTATCCTATAGAGTAAAGTAGGAAGTTTATCCCATTAAAATATGAAACAGCAAAGCTGAACAGTGTGATATTTGAATCCCAGCAGAACTCAGGTAAGAATTCAAATACTCCGAGTCTAAATCAAGATGTTTAGCCTGTCCTCCTTATAGGGGGAGAAAAATAAACATGGTTAGAAAATGGCTGTTCTGTTAAATAGTAACTTTTCCTCCATCAATTGGTTCTTTCAGATCATGTTTGTAGGACTTCCAAATAAAGGTAATGTTTCATCATTTTGTGGCCTCATCTTACTGATGTATAGAAAGGTAAGAACGTTGGAGTTCAAATAGTTTTCGATTCTATGTGAGCAATGGAGTGCAACAATGTCATCCTCTGTCCCTTTGCTCCACTGACTTCTACTGCTACAGTTGCTACCTTGAAACAGCACATGGCATTTTCCTTGTTTTAATTAGCCTCATTCCTTGCTGACCCCATTCCTTGACTCAGACTTGGGGACATTCCAGCAAATGGGACAAAAATAAACCAAGAATCCCTGAGGCAATAAGACCAGGCCTCCAAGACCAACTTGCAGTTGGTACTCCTGTTACTGAATTTACCCTGGATATCTGCCCAGCAATGCTGCCCCTTCCCTCCATTCTGTCAATAACAGGACTTCAGCATTCTAGGTGTCGGGCTCTTTTTCTGGCCCATAATCCTGCCGACTGGGCCAATTGTCCAGCTAGGGCTGGGTCTGGTGCTCACAGACCCCTCAAGCCCATTGTCCATACTGGGTCACAAACCTTTCACATGCCAGTCTGGGTCCCCAGACCCCTCACATGCCAGGCTGGGTCGCCATACCCCTCACACTCCAGGCTGGGTCACCAGACACTTCACACGCAGGTCTATGAGCTAGGTAACTGGCAAAAAGGTCCTTGGAAGCCATAGGTTGGAGAGCATGGCCATGCAAGGTGGACGCCCGAGGCAGTAGATGCCAGCCAAGTCGTGGTACTGTGCAGGTGCACTAACTCCAACCTTCCCCACAATTTGCTTACAAAGCATGCACTGCACCACCCCCAACCTGACCTAAGACGAGGGGGCCTGATTAAATTATTCTATTTTCCCAATACTAGGTCTTTATGGACAGCTTTTGTAGAGCTTCACTGTAGGATATGGATTCAGGTGTCTGTATTGGGGTAAGGTTCCATGTATTCTAACATATTATCCAGAACCTACCTTTTGCAAAGTACTGAGCATGGTGCTCAGAGATGATTAAAGACACAACATCTTTCTTCAAGGAGCTTATATAGTCATGCTGAAAGTGGGGGCACTTGTAGGTTGGAACTGGTTTAAACTAGCTCACAAGAGCTGATCATTTCATTGTAGGAATTTTGATAACTGGTTGTTATATACAGCTATTATTAAACTATGTTGGATTAAAAAACTGTGGTATAAATACAGAATGAAATACTACTCAGCTATTGAACAAAATGCTATCCTATCATTTGCAGCAACATGCATAGAACTGGAAACCGTCATGTTACGTGATGACAGACAAATATCACATGATATCACTCATGTAGAACTAAACTAAAGTGGTTCTCATAGAAGTAGAGAGTAGAATAATGGCTACCAGAGGCCAGGAAGACAGGGGGTGTAGGGAGGAGAGGGCATGGACTAATAGTACAAAGCTATGCTACCTAACCTAAGTGAATCACTGTGCAGCATATGAGGCATGTATTGAAAAAACACACTGTACCCCACGAATATGTACAAGTAAATGCTAAAATTAAACAAAATTTATACTTTATAAACCTTACAATTAAATAAATTTTATTAAAAAGAAAGGTAATTCATTAATTCTAATTATTTTACTCTATTTCATTATATCTGCAATTGAGGTTATTTAAATCTATTGTATCTGTATGGTGGAAATAGTATATGATTGTTTCTTACTGTGTAAGCCTCACAACTCAGTGACATCATGTTGGTAGCTTGAAATCGACCATGGAGTCATGGTGGGAACACTTACACCATGGAAATAGGCAAACACTATAAATCAGGACTTTTTTTCCAGACAGTCAGTTGTTAAACATTTACAAGCCCCCCACTGGCTTGGGCAGGGAAGGAGTTAGAGAAATGCCTTAGTAATGAGTAAGTGCTGTAATAGAAGTTCAGAGTTAGTTCTCTGCTGGGTTTGGGGAAAATGCTTTAGAGAGATAATGACATTTGAGAAAGACCTTAAAGGATGGATCAAGTTTCTTCAGGCAGAGATTGATAGGTATGGTATCCTTGATAGAAGGAATAATGAGTAAGGTCATGGCAGGGAGAAAGCATTGAACATACTTGGGGACTAGCCAGGAATGTATCTGATTGATATACAAGATCTGTGTAAGGTGGCAGTAAAGATAAGGATGGGAAAGCCATTCAAAGCCTAAGTGGGGAGGGTTTAAAAGTCACAGTGAGGAGCGTGTACAAAAGTTAGTGGGAAACAGGGAGCCAAGAGAGATTTTTGGACAGAAGCATAACATCTTGAGATCTCTGCTTACAGAAGATTACTACGCGAGGTGCATGCAGTAGGACCAGAAGCAAGGGGCTAGTTAGGAAAGTCATTGCTTCAGTGCTGTGGAGCTAACAAGGATCTGAACTGGGGTTTTGGCTCAGGAAGCAGAAAGGAGGGTCCTGATGCAAGAGACATTTTGAATGTGGATTTCACAAGGTTTGGCTACAGTGTTGACTCTGTCTTCTGATGCCAGCATGTATACAAGTTTCTATTGTTATCCGAGTGGTCTCTTGGCCATGTGATAAAAAAAAAAAAAAAAAAAAATCTAAGCAGATAAAATGCATGTTTTTTAGTGGGAACTATTGACAAGAGTTTCACCAATCACTTTCTGATTCAACTTCCCTAAAGTAGATGTGCTTTATATCTTTAACGTGCATTCAGGAGGACGAACAACAAGATTTTGAGTGTTTCATATGGCTAAACTAATTCTGGGTACCAAGGTACTAGGGAGTTCCCATGACCACTATTCTATTGCTTGACATTTAGAAAATTAGTATGGTAAAAGGTTAAAATTGAGCCTAGAAAAGTCTCTCTAAAAATTAAATCAATATTATTTTGCTTTTTGTAATATTCATGAAATCTGGCTGTGGGGTGATAGAATTCCAGGAGAGGAGTTCTGGTGTCCTCACCAAAACCTGAGAAAGAAAACTTGATACATTATTAAGAGTTTTCATCCAGGGCAAGTCATGCTCCCGATCTTTCTTTCTTTCCCCTTTCCCCCTCTCTTGCTCTTTATTGAAAACCCAGGATTCTCAAAAATTGCCTGAAAGCTTTGCAACGTAATGGATTGCAAAACTCATAGTTGGACATCAGCAGACTTGAAGTTCACAAATAAGGCAACCAAAACTCAAAAACACCAAGTTCAACACCTCACTTCTAATATTTATTAGAAAAGGCAGCTCCCTACATTCTTCCATCTTGCAATATAATAGAAATAAGACTGATGCTAGTAATAATTTAAGATGTTTGTGCTTAGTTAAACTTGCTAATAGGTTTGTATGTGAAATCTACATTCATGTTGGATGAGAAGAGTGTGTAGCAATCCATTTTTTGAGTATGAGTAGCCTTGGAAATGTGGGTGGTTGAGAATAAAGATACCTGAAAGTATCCAGAAGAGGCAATGGGGGAGGACTGGAGTGGATGCTGCAGGTGTAGAGCAGGATAAGGACTGGAGGAGGGTGGGTGCAATGAAGTGTGCAGTAAATGATGATGGGCTGTTGTGTGGGGAGAGGCATTGGTGGGCATAGGTACTGTCCAGAGGGCAGCTGGATGATTGCTTTATTGCTTATGGGCAACCTTTTGGAGGTGATGCTGGGTAAAGGATATAAGAAAGATCTGTCCTGGTGCTTCCTTTGAGACTTGGTTCCAGGGATCTGGCATGCTGGTCACGGTTTTGCTTAGATAATGGGTCATTTTCAGAAGGTTATTCTGGGAAATGGATTGGGAAAGGGACAATAGTGGGTGCAGGAAGAACAGTTAGGGGACTACTGGTGAGAGGCCTGGTAAGAGATGATGGGGCCTGACTAGTGTGCTGGTGGTGGAAATGGAGAAACTCAAAGATGGAAAGTAACTATGAAGACAGATGCTGAGGGATATGAGGGGAAAGGAAACTTAAGAATGAAATTTTAGAAAAAGGGCATCTGATATATTTATTTGATGCCCGAAAAGATCAGCCTCACACAAACAGCTGAGAACCACAGCACCAGAATGAAGTGACTTTGGGTAATTACTACTATTTCTCAGTTGTGGTCTGTGACTGTCAGAGCTCACAGGCAACGGGTGATCTTTGAACCCTGTTTTCTCCTGAACTCTCTGGGAGCAGCTGTGTTTCCAAATGTCAGTCCCTATTGTAGTGGGCAGCAACCGTTTCCTCTTCGTGTTTTGTTTTTTCTAAAGTTGACCCTATGACCTCTCTCCACATCATTTTCTAACCTCCTGACCTGACCTCCTTGGGGCTGCCCGCTGGAGAGGCCCAGGAAACCTCAGCTGCAGCAGAGACACATGTTTGATTAGAGGAAAGCCCAGCAAACACAACTTTTCTTCCATCTGTGTCAAGCTGGTTTCACAGACGATCTCTTCACTTCCAAGGACAATTCGAGAAAACCCCTTTTTCTTGTATTTTCAAAGGTAAACCAGTGACAGTGTTCTCTTCCCCTGAAGAGAGATTTACACCTGTTGTCACTGGTTGTGATTCGAGGTGCAGGCTTTACACCTCCAATTCCCAGAATAAAACTCCCATTCCAGTGGAAATCTCTATATGACAGGTTTTCCAAGCCCAGTCAATGGCACACCTATTCCAAGTAGCAGTCAATGTGATCACTCTCAGGACAACAGAAGCATCTGATGTAGCCAAGCAGTCCAGGATTGGAATTGTGGCTGCCTAACCCCAAGACTCAGTTTTCTCATCCCTAAAACAAGGGTACCACACTTTCACACACTATTATTAGATACTGCCATTTCACCCCAAATTTCTTCTTCCCTCAGTGCTCCCCATCACAGAAATTGGTACCACTGTCCAATCAGTTACTCAGTCTCAAACCCAGGAGTCATCCTTGACTCCTCCCTTTTCTCTCCACCCACATCCAATCCATCAGCAAGTCCTGCAAGTTCCACCTCCAAAGCATAGCCCCAGTTTACCTACATCTCTCCATCTACCCCAGCATTCACTCTTCTCCCCCTCCAATCTATTTTTTGCAATGAACTTCTAAAAATGAAAATTGATTTATGAACCTCCAGTGGCTTTGAATAAAATCTGTACTACACACTCCTTTCCGTTGATTACAAGGTTCTCATCAATCAGCCCTGCCTGTATCTCTGTTTTCATCTTCTGCACTCTTCCATCTGGCTCACTAAGTTCCAGCCACCCTAACAACATTCTCCCAGGTGTAAGAACACCGGACATTTGCCTGGCTGTTCCCTCCACCTGTAAAACTTCTGTTCCTATGCCCACCCACCTCCAATATTTGCATGGCTGGCTCCTTCTCGACCTTCAGATCTCAATTCAGATGTGACCCTCATCTCTGTCCCCCTGATGGAAAGGAGCACCTGCCTCCAGCACTCTCTATAGCATCACCCTATTTTAGTTTTCTTCAAAGCACTTATCCTTTGTTTTTAATCGTGTGTTTTTCATGTTTATTGCTGGTTTCTTCCCAGACCATAAGTTGTATGAGAACAAGGACTTTATCTGTCTTTTTCCCACCGTCTTTCCAGCTTCTAGAATGGAACCTGACTCATAGCAGTTATTCTATATGATCTGTAAACTGTAGAGCACCAGATTTTACAGTTGTTTTTCTTCCTTTCCATTATAGACCTTGCACTGCGTATTCCCAAGAACTCCCATCCCTAGAAGATGGGGAACGGGCAATTCTTTGTCTTATGCTTTGGCCACCTGTGTGCTGCCAATTAGTTTGGTGAATTTTCAGTGGTTGCTTCCTCAGTGTCCCAGCACGTCCAGCATTTATTTTGGTTTAATGGTCCATCACCCCATTTCGTATTTCTAAACACTGTAAAACCTGAATTATTAGGAGAAAGAATTAGAATTTACTTTAGGAAATAGTTTGTTTATCCATTCACACTGATTCCCTATCCCTTTGCTAGAGAGGCTGGTTTAGATATACCCAATGCCTATAAACCAGTTTTTAAGATGAGCTGTATCAACAGAGTCCTTTATTCTTCCCAGGAAGAAAAAGAGAACAGTTGATTCTCTCTGTTAGAAAGACATTTTGGAGAGCAGCTGTCATATTTGGATAAACATTAAAAATCTTAGGGTCCTTCTCCCTAGGGTGTTCCTTACACCTCCTGATTTCACCTTTCCCTAAATCAGTGAGTCAGGTACTTCTGAATGGTTCCTGAATTACCTGCTATGAGCCTCTCCAATTTGTAAATCTTGCCTTAGCTTTTTCAGCCAAACCACTCCCTCACCCCATACCTAAAAGTGATGGTTCAGGCGATGGCCACTGTTGTCCTGAGAGGTAATAAGGGAGGCTGGGCTTCTTGGCAGTCTTGACACCAACACAGTGGCAACAGCAATGTTGTTGTGGTTGTCATCAGCATCATCAGGAGGTCTGCACACTCTCCAAGTCTTTCTCTTAAACTAGATTTCCTCAAGGACAGTTTGAAAAAGCTGCCTCCAGAATGGGATATAGCTAGGCTGTTTTCTGCCTGCACACTATTTCAATAAGGGAAACTAATTTCATTTTTCCTAAAGCCACTAACCCCCAACCATGGGGAAAGTCTAGCACTCAGATATTTGCTACTCAGTAAACAAGATTATTCTTACTATTGGCATTACTATTTACATTTACATTTCTATGGATATATTTGTCTCATTTGTTTGAATTTAAATGTGCCTCAGGAATTGGATTTTCATTGGTCTTACTTTTTGGTGGTGGTGGTTCTTACTCATGGTAAGCCTCATAGAAAGACATAATATCAATTGCATGATACATAATATCAATTGTTCATTTTCAATGAAACGAAAGCAAAGAATACCATCAAACTCAGGCAGACCATGATTTGAGCTTTCAGTTACAAATTTCTTATAACCTTAATTATGGTCCTTTTTGGTTTTCATCTTTTATCACCTTTCAGATGACATTATCAAAGCAATTAAGACTTGCAGGACCTTAACCATTTGAAAATACCAATCTCGATATGAAGAGACTGACAAACGACATTTATTTTGAGAGTGGCTTGAGTTTTCGCTTCCCAGTCGACATATTTGCAATCATCTCTTGCCTTTTCATTGTTAACTTTAAGGGTTACCATAGTTAGCACTCTGAAAAATCTTCACTTAGAGAAATAAATGTCCCTCATGAAAGAGAAAGTATGCTCTAAACTGGAAACTGCTGGATAGCTATGAGGATTCTGAGGGTCATGGAAACAGAAATCCATATCCTTGCTAAAGCAAGCTGTTCTGATCTATTTGCCATGAAATCTCTCCTCACCATTCCCTCTTAGCCTCAATCTTGTTGCATATCCCTAAACTAAATGCTTTATTACTATGAATAAGAAATCCTCTTTTTATAATGTGCATGTATCCTGGCAGGGAGGAGAGAGCCGGGCCTTGTTGCAGCTGCAGTAGCTTCCACAAGGCTGAGGACAATACACCAAAGAAGGGAATAAACAGGTCAATCAAAGAAGAAAAGGGTGTGATGCTACTGTGGAGACAGGGTAGAAAGAAGTTGAGGAGAGGATCAGAAGCTATGGGTTGAGGTCTAAGTGAGTGCGTGGGCCTGGGAAAAACCTTGGTGGTGGAGGTAGGGGGCTATGTCTTGGGTCTGGCTTTTTATTTACTTTCCTTGTCATGTGCATGAGAGAACCAATCACATTTCCAACTGTGATCACTGACCCTGATCAACTATATCCTGGACTGGGCAAGCACATTCCTTTCTCCAATGATGAACAAACTTTTGTGCATGGGGAAGAATGTTGGAAAACAAAAATATTCATCAGCTTCATGTTTCCCCATTCAATGTGAAAATTGCTGTAAAGACTTTCATGGCAAAAATGCAAATGCTTACAACTTAGCTTACCTGCTTTATTGAAGAACAGCAATGAGAAAATTGGCACTGCTTTTTAGTCAGTGAAATTAATATCTGGACATATTTGAGAAATAGCACACTGGGAGGCAAACTTCTAATATTTCCTCCTAAGATGGGAGAACAGGTAAGAGCACAGGCCCACCATTTGCCTACAGGTCCTGTGTTGCTCATCACTCCTGGGTATACCAGAAGGAGTGCTGGATATACTCTGAAATGGTTTTTGACTGGATGCTGAGAGAGTGGTCTTCAGAGTTTTGGAAAGTAGGCCTCATAGAGAAGGTGACATTTGAGGAAAAACTTACACAGAAAGTAAGGGAGTGAGCCAAAAGTATATCTTTAGATGAATATTTCAGGCAGAGAGAACAGTAAGTGCAAAGGTCCTGAGAAAGAAGCTTGCCTGGCATGTTTGAATAACAGTAAAGAGGCCAGTGTGGTATTATATTCAGGCACTACTCAGGCAGATGGGAGTGCTTCCAAGTAGGGAAACCTTTGGCCAAAGGCATTTTCCTTTGCTGTCAGTGGCACAATTTGAGGTACTGAGTGGTTCAGAGATGAAGGACTCTGGAGAGCAAGGGTAATCAACAGTTAAAAATAAGACATATAGAACTCTGGGGTTAAAACAAAAGGCTTTTTAATTTTTTTTTAAACTTGCTCTGTAAAAAACACTCTTAAGAGAATGAAAAGACAAGCCAAGAATAGGAGAAAATATTTGCAAGTCACATATCTGACAAAGGAAGATATACGAATAGCCAACAGACACATGAAAAAATGCTCAACATCACTCAACATTCGGGAAATACAAATCAAAACCACTTTGAGATGCCATCTCATCCAGTTAGGATGGCTAATATCCAAAAGACTGTGAATGATAAATGCTGGCGAGGATGCGGAGAAAAAGGAACTCTCATACATTGTTGGTGGGACTGCAAAATGGTGCAGCCTCTATGGAAAATGGTATGGAGGTTCCTCAAACAATTGCAGATAGATCTACCATATGACCCAGCTATCCCACTGCTGGGAATATA
>NW_007726878.1:411203-513492 GCF_000696425.1 Galeopterus variegatus
CTTCCCAAGCGGCGCACTATCCAGTGCGCCACCGGGACGGCCCGAGTTTATTTTTTTTTTAAAGTGCTTGTACCGAAACATATAAAGAAGCCCAACAGTAAGAAAACAAAGCAATTTTTAAAAGGGCAAATTATCTGAACAGACACTTCATCAAAGGAGATATACAGATGGCAAATAAGTACATGTATATATGCTCAACATAATTTATCATTAGTGAAATGCAAATCAAAACCACTATGAGGTACTGCCACTCACCTATTGCATTGGCTAAAATCCCCAACACTGACAATACCAAATGCTGATGTGGCTACAGAGCAACAGGAACTCTCATTCATTGCTGGTGGGAATGAAAACTGGTACAGCCATTTTGGAAGACAGTTGACTGTTTATTATAAAGCTAAACATGTGACTTCAGCAATCATACTCATAGGTATTAATCCAAGTGAATTGAAAACTTATGTCCACAGGGAAAACATGTGAATGTTTGTGAAAGTTAATTGTACATGTCAACTTGATTAGATTTTAGGACCACGAAGTAGTGAATGGATAAATAATGGTGGTCAGGGGCGTGGTTCTGAGGGCTTTAAAAGAAGAGCACGTGAGAGGTTAGTCTCTCTCTGCTCTGCTATTTTCTGCCATGTGAGGCCCCCGCAGCACTGTTGCAACCTCCAAGACCCTCACCAGATGTGTTCCCTGGACTTTGGACTTCCCACTCTCTGAAACTGTAAGGAATAAATTTCGTTTTCTTCTAAAACACCCAGTTCCAAGCATTTTGTTATAAGCAACAGAAAAGGACTAATAAAATGTTTATAGTAGTTTCATTCACAATCACTAAAACTGGAAGAATCCAAGATGTCCTTTAGTAGGTGAATGAGCAAACAAATGTAGTCCATTCATACAATGGCATACTATTCAGTGAAAAACGAACAGATTATTGATATACACAACCTGGATGAATCTTAAATGCATATTGCTAAGTGAAAGAAACCAGTCTAATAAAAGCATGATTCTATTTATATGATATTCTGGAATAGGCAAAGCTCTAGAAACAGAAAACAGATTGGTGGTTTACAGGGGTTTGGAGAGTAGGGAGGGTTGAATAGGTAAAGCACAGATTTTATTAGGGTGGGAAAACTATTGCATATAATATAGTGGTACATTTGACACTGCATCTGTCAGCACCCACAGAACTTTACTGCACAAAAAGTAAACCTTAATGTACACAAATTTTAAAAAATCGTTTTTGAGTTGGGAGAATCCCAGGATGAAATGCAGACCTTGACAGAAGAACCTAACTGCATTATAAATATATGAAACAACCTCGCTGAAGGGGATGGTGAGAAAGGTGCTGAATTAAGGAACTTTGGAAATAAATGGAGTCTTTAAGAGTAAAGGCAAAAGAAACTGAACATAAGCACTGAATTCTAGTTTATAAAGTTATTTCCCATGGAGGTATGGATTAACAATTCTGATAGTGCTATACATGTCTACTGGAATGGAACAACATAGTAAATTTATGGCAGATGTTAAAGTACCAGGAGTCTCACTGTTGGAATGGGAGTTTACAGATAAGCCAGAGGAGGAAGCTAGAATGATCATGATCCATGTGGTAATAAATTGGATTTGGAGATATCGGTATGAACTCATGTTTAGCTTGGTATAGATACAGATGGTTGTATATAGAACTATTTAAAAATATGTGTATATACATGGGTTAGTACACACGTATACTTCCTTTTTCTGTTGGCTTAGATGGCCTAGAAACAATGACACCCCAGTAGCAAGGAGCACACCTAAGGCCCAGATCTTGGTTTCTAATACCATCCTCCAATAAACAGAACCCTGACCTCCTTGGGGAAATGGTTGATTCTCAAACTAGGGCAAGAAATATACAAGATGAGCGTGGGGTATCTCATAGTGCCAGAAAGTAAAGAAACACTTAAAAAAATATTGATGGGTATATGTCAAAGGGGCACAGGAATCAAATGTAATAGCTCCCAGTGGCTAAACTTGGAAAAATTTGAGCAACAAAATAAAGTACTATTGAACTATTAACCCAATGTGTAAAGTAAATATACTTACTGATAAAAAAATGATTGAATAAACAAATTGGGGAGAAAAGACAAATCTCCCATGCAGAAGGATTATCTACATGCTCTTCCCTCAAAAAGGTGGTACATAAGTCGCCACTCCCTAAGTGTGGGCTGGGCATAGTGACTTCATCCCAAAGAGTACTGTGTGGAAAGCAGAAGTAAAAGAGTAGCTTTACAGTAGAGAAACCTGACAGGCACTACCTCAGCCAGGTGATCAAGGGCCCACATCAAGAGTGATAAATCATGTTTATAACATGTTTCCTTGATATGATGTGATGAGAAGGACACTGCACTTCTGTGATCTTCCTCCCCAAAACCCATAATCCCAGTCTACCCATAAGGAAACTATCAGACACATCCCAATTGAGAGACATTCTACAAAATACCTGACCAGTACTCCTCAAAACTGTCAAGGTCATATAAAAAGCAAGGAAGGCCCAAGGACTGCCAAGAAGAACCTTAGGAAACATGACCACTAAATGTAACGTGATATCTTGGGTAGGATCTTGGAACAAAAAAAGGACATTAGGGAAAAACTAAGGAAATCTGATTTTAATTAATAATAATCAACATTGTCAATATTGGTTCATTAACTGTGACAAATGAATAGTACTAATGTATCTGGGAAACTGGGTGTTTTGGGTGGAGATACACAGGAACTCTCTATGCTATCTTTGAAACTTTTTTGTAAATCTAAAACTTCTGAAATAGAAAAGTTAATTTAAAACAAACTAGCAAACGATAACAAAAACCCCACATGGGCTTCCTGAGTCAGATTTACTTAGGTTTAGATCCTTGCTTTGCTACTTACCAGCTTTATGAACTTGGGTAAAATAACACATCTCACTGGGCCTCTATTTCCTCATTCATAAAGTGGAATAAGAGGAAAATCGACCCAAAAGCGTTGTTATGAGGCAAATGGGATAGCATATATAATGCTTGTGGCTATATTAGAAAGCAGTCAATGAATGGTGGGTATAATTAAAAGTCATGTGTACTTTTGCACTCCAGTGGGGAGGTAGGAGCTGGTGGAGTTCCTGGGGTAGGGCAGAAGAGATCAGTAAACCTTGAAGGCAGCTGAAGCAGGGAACAGGGCCAGCCAGTGGTATTTACCCCAAGACAGAGAACAGAGCCAGGAAATGGGAATGCAGTTGGGATGAGACCAGGGAGTACAGGTCAAAGACGTACTCAACACAAGGCTGAGTTGTTTACTGCCCAAGCCTCATTTTTAGTTTCTCTTCATAGTCTTAGACATGGGAGGGTCACCTGTGTTTAAAGGGTCACAGGTGGTGTGAGCCATGTGAAGCAAGCCCCTCAAAGTGGCACTGTCATTGTCTCAATCCGCATTTCTCTCACCTGCTCTCCTTTTTGTTATTCTTTGATCTTTTGGTCTGATTCAATCTTACGCCCACCTTTCCTGTAGGCTGAAATTAAAGCCATGGCTTAGAGATCTGAAGGCATGTTGCTTATTGATATTATTTGAAAGGAAGTGTCATTGACAATCTATCTCCTGGTTCCATCGTGGGTAAAAGTAGCCAGTTTCTCAAAATATACACAGGCCAGACTCTCAATTTGCATGTACAGAGTTACCCTTTGAAAATGAGCTCTACTAGTCCCTGCTTCATTAATTTTCTGGTGCTTACTTCATTAACTAATTTAGTTTTCACTTCATTAATTTGCCCAGAATCTCTTTAACTTTTTCAATGCCAGCAGCAATTCTTCTTTGACAACTAGTATTCTAGTGTTTCTTTTCTTTTTTTTTTTTTTAACTTCTGTCTTCAGTTTTCAGGTTCAGGTACAGAGCTAAACAATACCTAAAATGTTTTGGCTTTAAGATCAAGGTGAATGCCCCTGAATTAGATGCTTCTGGGACCTTTGACTCTGGATTCTTACCTCTTCCAATAAAGGAATTGTCTCATATTGTTCTTTTGATTTCATACTGTGTCTATCATGTAGTACATGCACAGCTACTATGCACCAGGCACTTAATACTAGCAGGAGAAACCTCTTCACAAAATCCAAACTTAACTAGTAATGGGAGAGGAAAATTACAGAAAATCTCAGCGTTGGTACTTGAAGATGACAGTAAAGACTGTGTTTTTCTATAAAATGTGTGGTTTGGGGCATGGCTAAGAGTAGATACGAAATAGGGAGAAGTCAGCTGGACAGGTGTAGTGCTACATACCTATGTGGAATCTCCTTGTAGGACAATAGCCACTCCGTGGAAAACGTGCTGGTATTCTTAGCTCTCAGTAGATTCGAGTTATTTAGGTGCAGAAGGAGTCCCCTGTTCTCTCATTACTGCACAGCAGGTGCTGTTGTTTGATAGCAGAGCTGAGCCGCAGGAGGTGTCAAGACCTCCTTTGGTAGGCATTCATAACTTAGACTTGATTTTGTATTCTTTGTCAGTGGTGCCCAGTTGTGTTTTTGTTTTTGTTTTTGTTTTCTGAAAGAACATTTTTTTTGGATACAATCCACAGCTGAAATTAAAGGCTCAACTTTGTACAGGTGTTCAATGAAATACCATATATTTCAAGAAATTACTAGGGGAAGCCCAAAATACCAAACTGGAGAGATAATTTGTCTGGTTCAGAAGGGCCTTCCCATTTGTTAAATAGCTGATTATAATGAGTGTTCCTAAGAAGAAATGGTGTCTTATTGTTTGAACACCTAGTACATATGGGAGGGGGCACTCAATAAATCTTTGTAGAACAAGTAGAGCTATTATAGAATGAAATTTGGAGTTTCTTATATGTGTTACAGAAATTTGAATATGTAAGAAGTTTTAGAAGAATTTGCATTCTGGTTGAAGACAGAATAAAGCAAGAACAACTAGCAATGTAATAAATTTCTATCCTGTACAAGTAAGAGCCTGGGCTGAGAACAGCCTCTTAGTCAATAGTAGCTGCTTCATTTCCTCTGTAAGTTTGATAATCACAAGTCAGGAATTCATAATAAAGCCAGGCTCATCCCATTTTTCTTTGGTTTAAGATATTTCATAAGGCAGGAGGACCTAATTAAGCAATGATTGGATTTTGGGCTAGGAATCTGTTCACAAACACAGCATATTAATTAAACACAACAAATTAATTTGATCATTTTTCCTTGCTTTGGTTAATATTTGACATTTGTGCATTAGTTGTAAAATTATCAACTCCAAATTGTTGCTACAAAATGAAAGAGCTGTTTTCTTTTTCTTTTCCGTTTTTAAAAACAAATGCACCACAATTTTTCTATCTCTAAATGAGCATTATCTTTCAGACTTGTCTCCTTAGTAAAAATATCCTAGGTCCTGGGCTAGAGAACAAGGACTGACCTCTAACTTTTCAGAGTTTTTGGTTCAGTCTTGTCGTGCTGCCTTCACACAACTATGGTCTGCATAAGAAAACCATTCAATACTTTCTTTTCCTTGCCAAATCCTTTCTATCAGTCTTGTTGCCCACCTGATTCATTACACATTTTTATGAATGATATTTTTTTTTCCTTTTTGTCTTTTTTTACTGACTGGTAACGGGATTGCAACCTTCAGTGTCACGCCCGTACCGGGGACCGGCAATGGGATCGCAACCCTCGGTATCGCGCCCCCGCCGCGCTCAGCCAGTGAGCGGAACCGGTCTCCACATGGGATCTGAACCCTCAGCGGGAGCGCCACCGTGCTCCCAAGCAGCGCACTCTCCAGTGCGCCACTGGGCCAGCCCTATATGAATGATTTTTAACAAAACAAAATCAAACTAAAGGACCTACTACCCTAGTAGCTTGCTTCTGCCTGCTAGCCTCCCTTCTCTGCGTTATCAGTACTGGTCTCCCTGCCCATTATCTTAGTCTTCTAACTTTTAAAACCTTTCAAAGAGTTTTATTTCTTCATTGTCCTGAAGAGAAAGTCTAAACTACCCTTCTGGTGTCATCTCTTGCCCCATCTCCTTTTTTTCATGTTTGGTAATCTAGGCCAGCTTTTTAATAGGCCTTATCTGAGACCTCACAGATTTCAAGCTACCTTTCTGTTGCCTGTACATGTGAAAGACAGCTTTACTGGATCTAAATCCTTCGGTCATCAGCACTCTTCCTTAAAACCTGGCAAATATTGCTGCTTTGTCTTTTGGTGGCTTTTGTTTGAAAAGGACAAATCGTAGATAATTTAATTTGAGTTTTCGTTTGTTGCTTGGATGCTAACAGAAATCTTTTTGATAACGATTAACCAGGACATATCTGAATATACAGTGATC
Organism: Galeopterus variegatus; assembly: GCF_000696425.1. Lineage (NCBI taxonomy): Eukaryota > Metazoa > Chordata > Mammalia > Dermoptera > Cynocephalidae > Galeopterus > Galeopterus variegatus. The sequence goes on from NW_007726878.1 coordinate 417,520, forward strand.
TTACTTTGGTAATTTTGTCTGTAACATGGAACATGGCAAGCCTCTCCAGATAATTTTTCTGAACTGGGATGTTTCTTTCTGTTATAACTTTGCTGTTTCTAATCCATTTGCTCCATTGACTCCTCAGACACATAATATTAGTAGATAGATTAGGGATCTACCTTCCAGTATGGTTATTTTTTCCCTCTAATCTCTACCAAGCATTTTAGAAATGTTTTTCAATTTATTTCTCTGTTTCAGTGATTTAGCTTTGTGTGCTGTCAAGTCATTTACTCCTTCTGATTAATTCTTTTGTCTTGACTATTGCATTTTTTGTTTGATTTCATCATGGGAACCTGGTATGGGATATTGTATAAATTCCCAAATGATTGTGGAACGTGTTTCCCTTTTATTTTTATTCTGGTTGCAGAGAAGGCTCATTTTTTCCCGATTGTTTTATAGCTGCATCAAAGTTGATTTGGGAGAGATTTTCTGGTGACCTCATGCATCTCTCTGTCTTCCTATAAGACAGATGTATGCATTTAAACACAATATAAATGCTGAATTTGGGGAATTTTGTTAGCATATTTTTAAAAGCAGCAGCATGCATTTGCAGCATTAGCCATAACCTGTATAGGACACCCATATTCTGTAACTATGTTGCTAGTCCTTTCCCGTAGGTTGTAGTACTTAATGTTGATTCTTGTCTTTGGATAAAAAATACATAGCTAAAACTCATTTTTTCTCTCCATGTTCTTGGAATTTTCTTATCCTCTCCATGTCTCTTTACTATGTCTCTTAGCGAATTTAGCACCTTATGTAGATCTTCTAATAGCCTGACTTAAACACTACATTAAATTTTGATCATTTATTTAATTTTTTTTTTTCAAAATGAAAATAACTTCATTGTTTTTCATATCATAAAAGTAATACATATTCACTCTATAAACACTCAGGCAATACAGAAGCAGGTCATTTGTTCCAAAAACATTTTTGTAGAAAGGAGAAATGATATAATATCTTGTAAATGACTAAGTCTTGACTTCTGGGGAGAAATTGATGGAACTAAGTGATGCTGCCTAGGAAAGAAGTAGTGAGGCACATCAGTCTGTTTTATTCATTTTATGAAATTCTTAAGGTAATGTTCAGGCTCCTAGAATAAGAAAGAAAATCTTTTGCCTGATAAACCTCAGCTACTGCTAAGTACTTAGAAAATACAGTTATGTAGCAAGCAAGAAGTAAATAGTTCAACTATCCGTTTAAAAATCAGATTCCATACATGTTTCCGACTTGCTAGGATACCTGCATGTTTAAGACAGAGGGAGCACTTAATGGGGTTGGAACGACTGAAGTTTCAGACTCCAAAGTACAGATGATGAATTGCAAATTCTTCCACTTGATCCCTATGGGTTATGGTTTCCTCCTCAAGAATTGTATTTGAATGATATATAGTGGCTGGTAACAGCATCAGGCTCCAACTTTGGAACTCCCTTTGGGACTTTGTAAAGCTTATGGCTTTTGTTCATATTTCTTTCTTCTAAAGGAATAACTTCTCTAAAGAACCATTATTTGGAGCAGCAATTAGTTGGGCAATTAATAAGTCCTTTCAGATATTAATGTGTATTTATAAGGTACAGATGTGAATGTAAATGTGAAATACACAATATAAATAATGCACACTTTCAAGAAAAATGGAAACAACTTTTTTAAAAAAAGTTTTTAATTGACAGATATAACAATTATTTACTGCATACAACATGATTTTTTTTTTTCTTTTTATCTTTTTTCATGACCGGCAACAGGATCGCAACCCTCGGTGTCACGCCCACACCGCGGTCAACCAGTGAGCGGACCAGTCTCTATATGGGATCCGAACCCTCAGCGGGAGCGCCGCCGCGCTCCCAAGCACCGCACTCTACTGAGTGCGCCACTGGGCCGGCCCCAACGTGATGTTTTGAAGTATATATACATTGTGGTATGAGTAAACCCACCTAACATATACATTACCACACATAATTATTTTTGTGGTGAGAAGACTTTACATCCACTCTCTTAGTATTTTTCAAGAATACAATATATGATCAACTGTAGTCACCATGTTGTACAATAAATCTCTTGAAATTATACCTCCTATCTAACTGAAATTTTGTATCCATTGAACAACATCTCCATCCCCCACCCCCATCACCTCAGCCCCAGGTAACTACCATTCTATTCTTTACTTCTGAGATCAACTTTTTGAGATTCTACATATGAGTGAGATCATGTGGCATTTGTCTTTCTGTGCCTAGCTTATTTCACTTAACATAATGTCTTCTTGGTTCATCATATTATCACAAATGACAGTATTTCCTTTTTTATGGCTGAATAGTATTCCACTGTGTATATATAGACCACATTTTCATTTTTTTTCTTACCTTGCTGAAATATTGATTTTATTTATTTATTATTTTTTCATTGAAAAACAATTCATTACATCTATTTTTGGGGTACAGATTTGAATATCAATACATTTGCACAAAATGTGGTGATCAAATCAGGATAATTAGTGTACTCATATTTGCAAAATGTAATCAATCTTTGTGACCCTTAACTAATTTATCACTTATCCCCCCTCCCTTTCTCACCTCTAATAACCACAGTTCTGTTCTCTTTTTCTAAAGTTCAATGTATTATTGTATTTATTTTCTTCTCTCTCTCTCTCTCTCTCTCTCTCTCTCTCTCTCTCTCTCTCTCATTTTAGTTCCAACTTATGACAGAGGGCATGTGGTATTTCTCTTTCTGTGCCTGGCTTATTTCATTTAACATAATTTTCTCTTAGTTCATCTATGTTGCTGCGAATGGCAGGATTTCATTCTTTCGTAAGGTGAAGTGGTATTACACTGTGTAAGTATACCACATTTTCCTTATCCAGTCTTCTGACGATGGATATTTATGTTGGCTCTAATTCTTGGCTATTGTAAATAGAGCTACAATAAACACAGGAGTGCAAGTATCCCTTTGACATGATGATTTCCATTACTTTGGGTATATACCCAGCAGTGGAATTGTTGGAATGTATGGCAGCTCTATCTGTAGTTGTCTGAGAAACCTCCATACTGTTTTCCATAGTGGTTATAATAATTTACAGTACAACCAACAGTGTAGGAGTGTTCCCTTCTCTCCATGTCACATCCTTGACAGCATTTATTATTCACCATCTTTTTTTTTTTTTTTTTAATTTTTTATTTTGTCAATATACACTGTATATGATTATTATGGCCCATCACCGACACCTCCCTCCCTCCTCCCTCTCTCCCCTCCCCCCCAAGAATGTCTTTTCCGTTTGCTTGTTGTAGTAACTTCATGAAAGTATAGTTGTTATATCTTCTTCCCCGCCCCCCCCCCGGTTTTTTTTTGTGTGTGTGTGTGTGTGTGTGTGTGTATGTGAGTGAATTGATTTGTTTTTTTTTGTTTTTGTTTTTGTTTTTTTTTTAGCTCCCACCTATGAGTGAGAACATGTGGAATTTCTTTTTCTCTGCCTGACTCGTTTCACTCAGTATTATTCTTTCAAGGTCCATCCATGTTGTTGCAAATGGCAGTATTTCATTTGTTTTTATAGCTGAGTAGTATTCCATTCTAGCCAGTGTAACAGGGGTGAGGTGGTATCTCGTTGTAGTTTTAATTTGCATTTCCCTGATGATTAGTGATCTTGAGCATTTTTTCATGTGTCTGGTGGTCATTTGCATGTCTTCTTTGAGAAATGTCATTCAGCTTCTTTGCCTATTTTTTTTTGAATGTCATGCGGCTTTTATTCTAATATGATACCAAACACTAAACAAACAAATAAATAGATGGTTGTACTAAGAAGAAAAACAAAGTAGGGTAAGGGGACAGAAAATCATGGGGATGGAAAAGCTATTTTAAATAGGATGGTGAGGTAAGGCCTCTCTGAAAAGGTAGCATTTGAACAGGATCCTGAAGGAAGTGAGTCATGAGAATATCTGAAGTAAACCAATTAAAAAATGGGTAAGACTTTTCACATTTTTAAATTGGTTTACCTGTTCTTTTACTGTTGAGTTGGGTTCCTTGTATATTCTGGATATTAATCCCTTGTCAGATACATAGTTGGTAAATATTTTCTCCCACTCTGTTGGTTGCCTTTTTCCTCTCTTAATTGTTTCCTTGCTGTGCAGAGTCTTTTTAGTTTGATATAATCCCATTTGTTTATTTTTTCTTTTGTTGCTTGTGCTTTTGGGGTCTTCTTCATAAACTCTTTGCCCAGTCCTACATCCTGGAGAGTTTCCCCTATGTTTTCTTTTAGGAATTTTATGATTTCAATTCTTATATTGAAGTCTTTAATCCATTTTGCATTGATTTTGTTATATAGGGAGAGGTTACAAGTCTAGTTTTATTCTTCTGCATATGGATGTCCAGTTTTCCTGTCACAATTTACTGAAGAAGTTGTCTTTTCCTCAATGTACATTCTTGTTGCATTCATTAAAGATCAATTGACTGTAAGTATGTGGGTTGATTTCTGTGTTCTCTATTCTATTCCATTGGTTGGAGTGTCTGTTTTTATGCCAGTACCACGCTGTTTGGGTTACTATACCTTTGCAGTATAATTTGAAGTTGAGTAGTGTTATGTCTCTGGCTTTATTAATTAATTAATTTTTTACTCAGGATTGCTTTGACTATTTGGGGTCTTTTGTTGTTCTATATAAATGTTAGGATTTTTTTTCTTTCTCTTTCTGTGAAGAATGCCATTGGTATTTTGATGCAGATTGCATTGAATCTGTAGATTACTTTGGGTAGTAGGGACATTGTTACAATGTTAATTCTTTCAATTCAATGGCTTTCTGTCTTTTGTGCCCTCTTTAATTTCTTTTGGCAGTGATTTGTAGTTCTCATTGTAGAGATCTTTCACTTCCTTGGTTATATTGATTTCTAGGTATTACATTTGTTGGTGACTATTGTAAATGGGCTTGCTTTCTTGATTCTTTTTCTGCTAGTTCATTATTGGAGTATAAAAGTGCTAATGATTTTTGCATGTTGATTTTATATCCTGCAACTTTATTGAAATCATTTATCAGCTCTAAGAGTTTTTTGGTACAGTCTTTAGGTTTTTCTCTATATAAGATCATGTCATCTGCAAAAAGGGGTAGTTTGACTTCCTCTTTTCCAATCTAGGTGCCTTTATTTCTTTTTCTTGCCTGATTGCTCTGGCTAGTACTTCCAATACTATGTTGAATAGGAGTAGTGGGACTGGGCATCTTTGTCTTCTTCCTGTTCTTAAGGGAAAAGGTTTCAGCTTTTCCCTATTCAGGATGATATTGGTTGTGTATTTTTTGTATATGGCTTTTATTGTGTTGAGATACTTTCCTTCTTCATCTAATTTGCTAAGAGTCTTTATCATGAACTGATGTTGAATTTTGTCGAATGCTTTTCTTCATCTATTGAGGTAATCATATTATCAGTCATTGGAACCTTGTGTTATCCATTTAGTGATGTCATGTTTTCCTGATTATTCTTGGCCCTTGTGGTCATGTGTTGATGTCTGTTTTTTAAAGTAGTATGTACTTATTTTAGTCTTTGCTGAATGGATTTGTCTGGGAAAGCTCCACAGCAGGCATAGCACTGGTACACATCAGAGGCCTGGGGAAGTTGTGGCCACTGCATCACTGCCAGAATTCTCAAGTTTGCTATGGCAGACGTGTTGCTGGGGTAGTCCAGAAGCCTGGGGCAGTTACAGCTGGTTTGGGAGTGCAGTGCACCTAAAGCCAGAGGCCATTTAGGCCTGCCAGGTGCTGAAGACTTATGGAACCCTGGGCCACTGATGTTGGAACAGTGGTGGTGCAGGCTGGAGATCAAGCTTGCTGTGTGAGCATGAGGCCTAGGGCATGTGGTCCTGCCTGGTGCCAAGATGGGTCTGGAGTTTCAGTCTGTGGGTACAGGCCTGGAATATGGGGTTGTGGGTATCTGCCCAATGCTTTATTTTACTGTGTTGATCCCAGTGTTGAATCCAAGGCAAAGTTCTGTGCTTGCTTCCCATTTCTTTTACCCCAAGAAGATGATATCTCTCTATGCTGTGCTTCCTGGTGTTGTGGGGGTGATGTGGGTAATGTAAAACTGTCCTTTCTACCCTCTTCAATGTGCATTTTCTAATTATTGTGCTACAATTAGGTACCATGAACTCTCACCTGGTTTCCTTGGCTCTTGTGAAAGTATTTTTGTACATGGATAGATGTTCAAATTGGTGTTCCTGTGAGGAGATAATCACTGGAGAGTCCTACTCTGCCATTTTGCTCTGTTCCTTCCCAACCTAACCTTCGACAAGTCAAATGATATCTTAGTACCAACAAAGTGCCTGATGAAGCCCTTCTGATTTTCATGTAAGCCTTTCGTTACTTGATTGATTGTCCATCATTTCTGGAGAGCATGAATTTCACCATGGGACAGTTGTATTGATACACATTAATTTCTTCCCTTGTTTATTAATCTATTATATATCAGACATTGTACTAGCTTCTAGGTTAACAAAACAAAAAGGGGAAAAGAGTATTTGCTTTTTATTAATTATAGTACTTTAGTGGAGTCTACAGGTGATTACAACGCTGTATGATAAGTACATATTTAGGGAAAAATGAATAGAGCAAGTATACAGAATTCTTGTAGTATAGTAGCAGGAAATAAAGTTGAAGAAGTAGTTTAGGGCCACATTGTAATGATCCCTGAATGGTATCTTTAGAGTCCTTACACTTTATTTAATGTGCTAGCCAGTGGAGGGCCATTGAATATTTTGAGATGAGATGAATATCAATGCTAGGTTCCCTGCTGTGATACAAGCTCAGATAACAAAATGACTGTGCTTTCCTTGTTTGCAACTGTCAACCCAGAGCCTACCACAGTTCTTAACCCATAGTATATGCTCAATAAATATTTATTGATGAGTAGCCTATATACAAAGTGGTGTCTTGGGAAGATAACTCTGGCTGTTGTTAATAACATGTATTAGGTAACAGACTAGAGCTTGGAAAACCAGCTTGGTTGTTCTTGAGTAAAGTTATGAACATCTGGACTATAATGGGAGTATTAGGAATAGAATGAGGAAATAATAGCAAAAAAAGAAATGTATGAATAGGTAAATGGGCAAAGGAAACGGAGGAAACAAAGATTATTCTAAGATTTTTGAGAGGATAACAAAAAAACAGCTATTGGCAGATAAGGGGGAGTGCTATGGGTTGAGTATTTGTCCCCTTCAAAGCTCCTTTTAGAAGCTTGTTCCCCAATGTGGCAATGTTGAGAGGTGGGGCCTTTAAGAGGTGATTGGACAACGCCCTTATGAATAGACTAATCCATTCATGGAGTAATGTGTTAATGGTTCAATGGGTTATTAGGGAATAGACTGGTGGCTTTATAGGGAGAGCAAGTGAGGACACTGAAGCACTTTTGCCATTCTTGCCATGTGATTGCCTGCATCACCACGGGACTCTGTACAGAGCCCCCACCAAGAAGAAGGCCTTGCCTGATGTGCCTCCTGCATCTTGGACTTCTTGGCCTCCAGGTCTGTAAGAAATAAACTTTATTTTCTTATAATTTACACATTTTCAAGAATTCAGTTATATGCAATACAAAAGGGACTAGTACAGGGAACCTAGCAGTTAAGCTAATTTTGAAAGACTATGGGTATGGGTTTACTGTAACAGAACAGCCGAGATTGGGTAATTTATAATGAACAGAAATTTATCGGCTTATAGTTCTGGAGACTGGGAAGTGTAAGAACAAGGCACCTGTATCTTACAAGGGTCTTCTTACCTCATCATCACATGATGGAAGGTGGAAGGGCAGGAGCACAAGAGAGCAAACCCACTCCTGGGAGCTCTTTTAATAGCAGCATTAATCTATTAATAGAGGTGGAGCCCTAATGAACTAAACACCTTCCATTAGGCCCCACCTCCCAACATTGTTGCTTTAGGCATTAAGTTTCCAAAACATGAATTCTGAGAGACACATTCAAACCATAGCATGAAGCAAACTAATCAATCAAATGAAAGTGCAAGTGACTCCCACAGCAACTCTTATTAGTAATAATAATAACAAATCATACAGAATTTTTGAAATATCTAACCATTGAAATATTCTCTTTTGAAATTCAGTATTGTAATTTCAAGGTCCAGTTCCGTTAACTAGCATACTGGAAAGAAAAAAAAAAAGCTACGTATGTCCTTACAGAGAACAGGCAGCTGAATGGTGTTTAAAAAAATAGTAATAAAAAGACAATAGCAATTTTCTAAGCCAATATGTCATAACTTTGATTATGCAAAAAGTGAAGTGGAGTGTAGTGAATTTGAGGTCAAGTTTTCAAACAAGTCATCAGGGGGAAAATAAGAAAAGTGCCAAAGAGCTAAATATGCATGAAGCTGCTAGTGAAGTTTAATGGAAAAATGGGGCACTTGTCAGCTAGCTGAGTACTTAATAATGTTAACACCACTACAAACAAGTTGTGGTTTATTACTTCAATTTCCTACGTACTGGCAAGAGAATTAATAAGACTGATGCATTAAGATCTTAGATTTCAGTCAAATTAGGTGACTAAAAGGGTGATGAAAAAACACTTGTTCTCAAAGGGAACACAACTCTATCAGGAACTTGTTACATCAGATCATTGGATGAGCTGCTGATTTAATGGTTGTACTGAAAAGGAAACCCCTTAATCAATCCTTTTTTTTACAAGAACTATTTTGTGCTAGGTGATTTAAAGGAATAATATGCAGAAGTGGCAAGTGCAGGTACATCTCTGAATATTTGTATATGAATTCAGAGAAATGAATAAAATACAATGACTTTGTGAATATCCCTGCTTCATTTAGAAAGTAAGATACTATTGAAGTAGACATTTTTAAAGTAAACATTCTTTAGTTTTTGCTCAGATTTAATGGAGGATCTCCAAGCAATTAAATGGCTCATCTGGAATCTCTTGGTCAAATAGAACCTTCCTCCTTCAAGCTTTTACCAGTACTAGTACAGATGACACCATCCAATGACAACTTTCACTGTTATCCACAAGCATCTACCTTTTCTGGCTCATAAATCAGACAGAGAAAAGAGATTGGCCCAAAATAGCATATTGGAAAAAGGTGAAAAAAGGTCAAAATAGTAGACTGACTGATAAAGGGTTGAAGATGTTACTGAAGATGTATAGCAGCAGCTTCGGTTTCTTCAATGAAAAATATCTTTGTTGTATAATCAACTGAAAGTCACCTAACATTAGCATATGGAGAGAAAAACAGACTGTCATTATACAAATATTAAGTCTCCCTGTACAATATGGGAGGACTTTCCTAACGTGGAAATTGATAATTTTTTTCCCAGAGATTTACCTGGTTTACTTCTTCTATTGGAGTAGAAATTATAGATTCATCAAATTATAGTTTGTTAAACCTTAAATGCTAGTGGTTTAATAATTTTAGCAGCTGAATTCTTTTTGAAATGAAATCGTATGTGAAAGCCTATTATATTTATACACAAAAGCAGAATTGCTTTGGTTAAAGTGGGGAAAGGAGCTGGACTTACTAGCTGTCCCCTTATCTCTGCAGCAGCCACTCTTAAGGCAACTTAAAGGAGCCCTAGAATAACAGTTGTGATTAGAAAACACATCAGTTTCACAGATGATAAAACCAAGGCTCTGAGTAGTAGAATGACTTGTCCAAGGTCATACAACCAAGGCAAAAGTAGCATTTAGCATTAGGACTCAGGTCTCTTAAGCTGGGCTAGAGTTCAGGCCTCTCAAACTATTACTTTGTGGCAACTTTCAGAAATAGTTAACACAAAGGGGAAAGTTGCATTAATTTTCCTCCCATTAAATAGACGGTTTAGGAGTACCAGGCAAAACAGCTTTTGTCTAGTGCTTGGTAGCTCTCAATCCCATAGAGGAACGGAGAGGTTAGGCACAGTCATTAGGAGGGCTTCTTACAGAAGCCGAAGTTACTTGGGAAATTACAGAACTATTGACTAGAATACATCAAGTACAATAGGGAGATGTAATAATAGAAAAGTAGTTATTCACCTAAGTCCTGAAATGTAGTATTACATCCATCCTGAGAGGTAATCACTCCTGTCATTACTAAGCTCTGTGATCACTCAGTCTAGCATGATAGATGGCTTCACGCTCAATACCATCACATGCAGATCTTGCTTCAGAACCCTGGGCTCTTATGGCTCAGCTGGGGTTCAGTCAGAGGAGAGAAATAGCCACCCTGGCAGTTTTTACCTGACCTTTAGGTATTGGTTATTGTCCTACTTAATTGAAATAAATGATTTTTTTTTCATTAGTGCTTTATGGAGCCATTTAAAATTATAATCTTTCCTGTCCAAGAATTAGTTTAATATGATCCACTATGATTACCTCTAATTGGATTTAATTTAGATTGAAATATTTGAGCTCATATAATAGATAGGGCTTCATTGCAGTGTGTGTGCGTGTGTGTGTCTGTGTGTGTGCACGTGTGCAAGTGTGTCTTCAAATTTCAGGAGATTGATATTTTTCTTGCTATTGACTGCTGCAATTGTATATTACTAAACCCTGAGCTAGCAAAGCACTAGGAATTTTATTTTACTCCAAAGATAGTTTGTCCTTGTTGAAAATTGTAGTTAGAGAACATACAGGGAACTAAAATTCTATCTTGGGGAGAAACAAAATAGAGCCACACTATTTTCTTCTATCCCTCCCCCCAACCTCAGCCCCGAGGATACACTGCAACTTTTGCACTAAAACATATTTTTGCATCCATACATCTCTATAAAGCTCTGAGGTTTGGTTGACTATCCCTCGAGTGGATGCTGAAGAACATTCTTTAATAGGCAAAGTGAAAAATGGCATAAGCACTTAATTGGGGGAATAGTCTTGGAGAAAACAGTCAGAGCTCTAAACAATGGATAAAATGCTCTTCATTGTGAAAGTGCAAGGTGTAATGGTTGGCATTGCATGAGAGTCCATTCCCAGCACCTAACAGCGGTGTTTGCTTTCTGCTTGCTTTTATGTCCTGAGTGGATCTTTGCTTGAGTCTTTCTGCTTCCTTCCTCTATTAGGGCTATAAAATGACTTAGTTTTGCCATAATCGGGTGACTAAAACATTTTGGTGCTTTTCCAAAAACGTATTTTTAAAGCCATTACACAGTGACACTGTGTCTTCAGAGCTCAGTGTCTCGCCAGGGGCCTGGCACTGACAGCTCACTAATGGACTGGCCTGGCTCCCTTTCTAACAGGAGGTACTGGTTAAAAGTCTGCTCCCACCTCAGGCTTGTTGCGTCTAAAATCTGACTGGGCCAGAGGAGCCTTATTTTTGTGATTAAGACTTCAGATGGATTACCCTCGACTTGGATGCTGTGGATGGATTTGGTTATCACAGTGTGCAGATTTAAGGCTTGCTATTGAAAACCACAGAGGTGAGTTATCAGAACTGCTCCCTGTAAAATTGAAAGCATTATGTATCAACTACATATGAGCGTGAAACCGAGGGAGGGCAGGAGAAGCAAATCAGGTTCCAAACCCATTTGGTGTAATGCCCCTTCCATTGGTTTATATCCAACCTTTTCGAGCAGTCAGGAAACTAGAATTCAGTTGTGAATCTATTAAAATGAGTTTCAGAATATTGCAGGATTGTAAAAAAATGAGTTACGGGGAAATTTGCTTGGAACTAGTCACATTTACCATTACTTCATTCATTGTGACTTTGCTCCACCTGGAAATATCTGGGCATAGGAGTAAATGAAAAATTGTCTCATCAGGACATGTGAGATGCTAATATTACAAGTGAGAAGATGGTCTTGAAAACCCAGAAGGAAGAGTTGGACGTTGGTGCTTCCTCTTTTATTCTTCATGGGCTGAGTCCCCTTAGAAAGTGTTACCCTCAGGGTGAGATGTAGATTGTAAATAGGCTTTCCAATTTATGATGTGATTTTTATCTGCTTGTTGAAGGATAGACAGAAAACATCAAGGCAGACAGCACTGTTGTCAAGAGGGACATGTAATCCCCCTTCACTATCAAGAGAAAAAGAAAGTCCAATTTTCATATCCTTCTGTGAGATGGCATATAAAACAAATCTGAACACCACCAAAAAGTCTGTGGAAGATTCTATTAAGTCTACAGCCAAGAGTAAAGTTTAATGTGAAGGGCAAAGATATATCTTTAGGGACTTATATATGGTGAAGCAGCTCTTTAATGAAATAAATATGGGGAAGTACAATGAGAGTCTTAATAGAAAAGAGGAACTGGCAGCATAAATAAACAGTTTCCTGGCTGGCCAGGATATATATTTGTTCATGTAAATCCAATCCAAGATATGAGCCAGAGATTCCCAACTCTCCGGTAGTTGAGATGCTGTGTTATTTATTTCAATATTCTTTCATCCCAGCCCCATTCCTGTGAATAAAAGTAGTAAATGACATATTTGTTATGTTTCAGGTTCAAGTGAATGTAAATTATTTTTAGGTAGGGGAATAAAATTTCACAATGCTACTTAAGATCATTAGAGACACTCTGAGGTGTCACAAAACCAATATTGGGAAACCGAACTAACTCTTCCGTTAAATTTGGTGTAAAGGGTTTGTAACTTTCATATTTGTAATAAGTTTGTTTAGAAATCATGAGGACAAACTTCCTTTGGGTTTTTACAAATTTCACCTTTTACCACAGCTCTTCCAACACTGTGGCCATCTGTTTTGAGATGGGGACTGAAAAATCCCATAGGAAAGTTCATATTCTTATGTATTTTTTCTCATGCAAGAGACAGCTTAGCCTCAGGGTAATTTTGTGGTCCAGGTATTTAAATAATAGCATCGATATTAGAATGTGCATTTGGTGATTTTGTGCACCTGAATGGGCAAAATAAGAAGCAATGTGGGATTGGTTGATGGTTAGTACAGCCAGCCAGAGAGAACACATCCAGAAACCCACTCTTGGAGTTTGAAAATTGTAAAAATAACCTTTGGCAACTGTTATTGTTTATTCTTTATTATTATTGTTGTTGTCATTGTTAATGTTATAAAATAATGCACATAAGAAAAATTTTAATAAATGGTTCAAAATAAAATAAAAAATAAGTTTCACTTCCTTGGCCTCACTCCAGCCCCATTTCCCAAAGAAGCTACATTTTTTTTTTTTTTTTTTTTTTTTTTTTTTGACCAGTAAGGGGATCACAACCCTTGGCTTGGTGTTGCCTGCACCACGCTCAGAGTGCACCGGCCATCCCTATATAGGATCCGAACCCACGGTGGGAGTGGCGCTGTGCTCCCAAGCGCAGCACTCTTCCTAGTGCACCACAGGGCTGGCCCCCAAAGAAGCTACTTTTAACAGCTTTAATGATTCAGAAGATAGCATCATAATGCTAAATAATAGAGTACTCTTTCTTGATTTTTCAATTTTAGATAGCATGTATCGACTGTATTTCTATTGATATGACAGATGAAGAATTTAGCAAAGTATAGTGTCTTCCACATCCCTTTTTCTTGCAACCTCTTGATTTTATTAGTTACACTATTTTTAAAATCTCCTCCGGTGATTTCATTTTCAAATTTGAACAACGCATATTCGGTTCTATTTCCTGTTTCATCAAATTTTGACACTATTTATTTACTGCCCACCTAGGGAACTAACACATACACACATACTCCCGCCTCTCCTCTCCCCCTCTGCCTCCTGACAGTTGTTTCCTATGTCATTACTCTTATGTTGTCAAGGTTTATAACATTAACAATTTATTCTGTAAGTACTAATTTGAACCATATGAAACTGTCATTTTTGTGGTCAAAAATAGCCAAATATCAGCAATTTTGTGTGGTTCAATATAATACAATTATGTTTTCTGTGCTTGTCTATAGCCTGGTTCTAAAAATTGAAAATCAATAGACATTCATATCATATATTATTTTTTTCATGACAGAACAACGTAGTGTAGAATTCATGGTTTTAAATATCATTTAATTACTCCCAAATATAAATGCCTAGACCCAACCTCTTCCATGAAGTACAGACTGATATTTAACTACCTACTTGATATGTGTGCATGTTAACACGCCATCTCACAGTTAACTTGTCGAAATCAACTCTTAATTTCCAGCCTTCAAAACCACCTCTCTACCTCTTTCCAGTGAATGCTCAAGCACCAAACCTGGGGGTCATCTCAGATTCCTACATTTCACCCCTTCACGTAACATCTCCTACTGGTTTCTCCTCCAAAACAGATCCTGAATTGATCAACTCTCAGCTCCTCTTATACTACCACCCTCATTCAAGCCATCGTACTCTAGTAACAGTCACCTAATTAGTCTCCCTATTTCTAGTCTTCATCTTATACCTACAGTCCATTCTCTAGAGAGTAGCCAGAGTGATCTTGAAGCAGCAGCTCCCTTGCTTAAAATCCTCCAATGGTGCTGTTTTATTTAGAATAAAAGAAAGAAAGAAAGGGAAAAAAAAAAAAAAAAAAAAAAAAAAAAAAAAAAAAAAAAAAAAAAAAAAAAAAAAAAAAAAAAAAAAAAAAAAAAAAAAAAAAAAAAAAAAAAAAAAAAAAAAAAAAAAAAAAAAAAAAACCTTTTGCCTGGCCTGCAAGGCTCTGCATAATTTAGCATCCAACAGACCTCTCTGATCAAGTTTCCCATCACTCATCCTCCTCACTTGCAGTCTTTCAGCTACAGTGGGCTTGCTGTTTCTGCTACATAACATGATGCATTAAGGACTTACAATGTGCTGTTTTCTTTGCCTGCAATACTTTGCATCTAGATCTTTCCATGGCTTGCTCTTTGTTGTCATTCAGGTATCGGTTCAAATGTAACTTCCTTGCCTGATACCCCAATCTTCAATAGTACATACTGTCCTACCATTAGTTACTCACCCAGATTCATTTTCTTCATAACACTTAGAACAAGCTGAAATTTTCTTATTTATTTATTTACTTGTTTGTTCATCATCTACCTCCCAATAGTTGAATGTAAACTCCATTAGGTTGGAGGATTTTTTTCTGTGTTTGTTCACAGTCATATATCCCCTGAGCACCTAGGACAATGTCCAGCATGGAATAGGTGCTCAATAAATATTAGCTCAGAATATACTTTATGAAGAAAGAAATGTAATCCTAGGTCATTAAGAAGCATCAAGATCAAGTGGATTATCTTTTTGTACACACTCAATTATTCAAAAAATGCCAAATTTAGTTTGCTTTGTATTTGGAACATTAGCTCTTTTGTTTTGTCCAGCTTTTGTTTTTCTTTTTGTTTTTAAGCCAGAGTTTCTAGTTGCCTTTCTTTTCTCTCTCCTCTCAGTTCCTCCCTTTCTTTCTTCCTTCCCCATTCTCCCTCTCTCACTCTCTTTCTGACAGAAGAGGCATTTGCCACCATTTCATCACTAAAAACCTCAGAGTAATTACACATATAGTTTGTGGGATAGAACTTTTTTTTCTAGTTGGAGATGTTATTCAAGCATCATTCTAACTTCCTGTTCAGATTGAACCAATTACACTCTATCGTTCTGGGATATGTTTTTGTTCCCTACTTTGAAAGTACATTTTTTAATGTTTTTCCCAAAAAAATGAATAAGAATAAAAATTTCTGAGTCTTCTTAAGCTGATAAAGTGGCTCTACTTTGTCATCTCAGTTGATTGTTTTTTCTAGATATAAAATTCTAGGTTCAGAATTATTTTCCATCAGAACTTTGATGACATCACCATTTATAGATTTATAAAGAGAGTAACATCAATCTGATTCTCACTCCTCTAGATATAACTGATTTAATAGATTTTTTTAAAAAACAAGGAAACTTTTCATTTGTTCATTTGTTCCACAAATGTTTATGATGTATCTACTATATGCCAAGTAGTACTGGAGTCACTGGATTTAAAGAAATGAATAAGACATTATTCATTGTTTGTAGGCAAAAAATCCCTGCCTCATGAAGCTTATTTTCTAGTGGGTAAAGGCAACAAAAAGCATAAGTATGTAAAATATGTGGTGTATACGATGGTGATAAATCCTAGGAAGATAAAGAATGGAAGGATAAGAAGTACTAGGGGAAGGGATTAAATTATTAGATAAGGTGGTCTAGGAAGGCTTCTCTAGGAAGGTGACTTTTAGGTAAAGATCTGAAGGAACTGTGAGGATAAATCATGTCAATATTTGATGGGAAAGATTTCCAAGGAAAATAGCCATGGAAAACCCTGGTTTTAGAGCCTGACTAGTGTGTTTCAAAAACAGTTAGGAGGCCATTTGATCAGTGGAATGAATGGAAAGAGTAGTAGGAGATGAAGTCAGAGAGGTCATGGGTAAGTCATGGAGGACCTGATAGGTTAAAGACTTTAGCTTTCAAAAGTGAGATATGAAGCCATTGTATGGTTTTGAACAAGGTCTGCTGGGTTGAACATAGATTAAACATTGGCAGGGGCAGATCAGGGAAAGTAGTAAGGAGGCTCCTACAATAATCCGGGTAAGAGATAATAATGATTTGCAACAGGATGGTGGCAGACTCTGGAAGTATTTTGAAGCAGAGCCAACAGATTTTCTGGATGTGAGGTATTGAAATAAGAGAGAAGTCAAGGATAAATCCAAGGATTTATGCTTGAGAAACTAAAAATATGGTGTAATTAAGGTATGTTAGAGAATTGTAGGGGTGGGGTAAGTGGAATATCAGAAGCCCAGTTTTGTATGTTAATTTTGAGATGTCAACTATATCAGGTAGGCTGTTGGATATTCTAATCTGGGTTCAGGAGAGAAATCCAGGATGAAGAGATGCAGGTAAGACTTACCAGCCTATAAATGATATTT
Organism: Galeopterus variegatus; assembly: GCF_000696425.1. Lineage (NCBI taxonomy): Eukaryota > Metazoa > Chordata > Mammalia > Dermoptera > Cynocephalidae > Galeopterus > Galeopterus variegatus. Next base: position 434,288 of record NW_007726878.1, read on the forward strand.
AAATTCATGATATTAGATGATTCCACCTAGGAAGTAAGAAGAGATAGAAAAGAAGAACAAGAATTAAGTCTTGAGTCACTTCAATGTTTAAAGTCTATGAAGATGAGAAACCAGCAGATGAGACGAGGAAGGACTGGTTAGTGATCTAGGAAGGAAATCCACAGTGAATGAGGTCTCCTGGAAGCCTAACGATCTTCCCTTTATCCTTCATGAACTGAAATATCAACATGAGTTGGTGTGGGCCAGCTTTTAAATCCTGTTTGGCATTCCAAGGACCCTTTTTATCTCTGTTCTCCTGTCTTTATCTACAAAAATTTTCCCTTGATCGTATCCTACCTTCTATTGTTTCTTTCATCCTAGAACTCCTGTTAGATACATGCGCGACCTTTTGGATGTATATTCCATATTTACTAACTTTTACCTAAGTTTTTCATCTTGTTATCTTAAGCTATAAAAAAAATATTTAGCCCTTCTACTTTAAAAAAAATTGTACACTTTTTAAAAAATTTCCAAGAATTTTCTTATTCTATTATTGCTTCTTTTTCATAGGAGCTTATTCTTGACTTCTGTTCCTGGGATTATCTCTTTCCTGTGGAATCATATGCTTTGTTTATTCATATTGGTTCTTTCGTGCTGTTGGTTTTCTCCAACCATCTGTTTATCTATGATTGGATATTGCTATTTATGAATGAAGAACTACATTGACTACAATAGTAGCTGGTAGGGGTTTCTTTGCTGCTGTGTATGTACATTTCTCCAACGGGTTACTCTCTGGATTGGGAGTACTGAATGTAGACTCTGGAAGTGGGTTAGTCCTGTCAATTGGCAAGCTTCTCTTTAGAATGTCTTAGTGGGAAGTAGGCAGGCTGACTCATAACTCTTTCATGTCAGTGCTAAAGTAAGGAAGTTTTACAGAAGTAACTTATTCTAGAAGTAGAAGACTTTAATGCACTTTATTCTTGATGGTGATGCCTTTCCTTGTTTTTCCCCCTCACCTCAAGATGAAGTTTAGTGTCTTCCTGTTCCATACCCTGCCTCTTTACCTAGCTGCAACACCAATACCATTGGCCCTCTCCAGGCAAATATTCTACTCTTTTTAGACAACTGTTCATAGGACACCAGATAGGAATAAATATTGCACCTAGCTTCTCTGTACTCGTGGAGGAGGTGGGGTGGGTAACTGGCACTGCTGCCCATCGAAAGTCCTCCAATATGACCACCTTACTGCTGTCCCACAGGTCATTTCTTCTCTTAGAACCTGCTGACTCTTAGTTCGGAGACTTTCAGGGGCTCTACCAAGGGAACTTCCCTTGAGCCATCTCCCATATGTATTTTGGATGATACCAGGGACTTTGGTTGTAAGCAATACACTCTTCTGCTTCCTAATATATCTTTAGTGTGATTTGAGTGGGTCCTTAAAGACTGGGAAGTAAACACAAGTGTTCAGTCATTCACCTGGAACCAGAATTCCTGAGGCTATTTTCCAACTTTAAACTCTAACTACAGTACTTTCCTGAATTTCCAGTTTATTTAATAAAATGTTTATGGTAATAAACAGCTATAGACAATACACTCTTTTCAACACACTGTCCTTAGCCTCCAGATCTGGATCCCACCACATGCTTACCTTTGCTTCTTTTAGCTGGTACATGGAAATGGCGGCTAGGGCAGAGGAGCAGACCATTATTGGACTGTACCCTACATAGGGTATTTCATTTAATTTCTCTAACTGCCATATAAAGTAGGTAACATCCCCATTTTATGAAGGAGGAACAGAGGCTCAGAGAATAGAAGAGCTAGCCCAATGCCATGTGCATTGTCACTGGAAGACCTGGTATTGGAATCCAAGCCAGTTTTACTTCAAACCTGTGTTACACCAAGCTCCCTTCCCTCCTTGCCTCTTTGCCATTGTGCTTTACCATAGAAGAGAACTCCGCCCAACTTAACTGTAATCTTTGTAGACCTTCAAAATTAAAATTAAAATTTCAGCATGGTACATAAAAAGCATTGTAGTTATAGAATTACATTTGTAATTATCTAGATTTCTTAGTATTTTATAATCTTTTTTCTTTGTTTACAAAACACACATTCCTTTTCAAATGTTAGGAAATTTTTCTCAGTAGGGAGGCTGATACTCTGTACCCCTTACTTTTGTCATAAGTTTAATAAATAACCAGTACAGTTCTGCTGGAGGTAGTGGTTATGTTAGTAATTTTTCTTGTGCATGGTCTGAGTTTGCATTTCAGGCAGTTGCTTATTTTCTCCAGTCAGGCAGCTTTTATGGAATAGAAGACCAGCTATCCAGAAAGAGGTTAACTGTTCCTTTCCAGGTGTAACCAGCTAACTCCCAAAGGCACTTGCTTAGTTGCGGAGCTGTGGCTGCACCAGATAAGCAAAGATCTGAACAGATCAAGAGAAATATTTTGGAGGACTCACAGTGCAGGCTGGTTGTACCAGGACAGACGCCAAACCAGTGCCCCAGGAGGATGGGAGGAAGCTAGTCACTCTCTTAATTTTGCAGCCTATTGTCCACTGACTGCTACCGGATCACCCCCAGTTCCACACACAGAACACAGGAAAGCACATTACTGTTACAACAGCATCTACTCCTAGCTATTGGAAAAATGTGCATTTGGGTTCTGGGAATGGTGCATCTGGCCCTCTTAACCTCTGTGACTTACTTTCCCACCCCAGCTTTTCTCTCTTGCAATGAATTTGCCACTTTTATTGGAGGCTGCAAAGCTCAAGTGTGATCCTCTTGTCTATGTGCTGAAACACCTTATGATGAAAGTGTTCAACTGCTCATCCCTTGAGATGATCTGATACTCATTCCTGGACCAGAGCATCTTAGGCCTGCTTCTTTCTGGGTCTATTGAACTTTTATCCAACAAATACTTATTTAGTTAATAAGTATTTAGTTAATGCAAATATATATATATATATATATATATATATATATATATATATATATATATATATATATGATGAATGAAATACTACAATGTTAAATAAAGACAGGATCTGACAGGCCCAGGATTTGGGGGAGGTGAGAGAGATGAGCTGAGCAAATGCAGGATTAGATTCTATCAAAAAGTTTACTTGGGATTTGAAACAAGGGCAAGAAAAATCTTCAGACTGCTCTTTTGCTTTTTATGACTTCAAATGAGAAAGAAGTATAAAAGTGCTTTCAAAAGATCTTAAGTGTGATATAAATGCAAAATATGGCTGTGTAACTTTTATCATTTGTCCCCAGTAATGACGGCCTCCTTGGATTGACATTTTAAACAAGTCTGTTCGATTCTCTGAATCACTAAAGATTTACCCTAATTTGGCTTTTTTTCTTTTTTTCTCCTAAATCATACAGAAAACAATTAGGTTTCAAAAGTGCGCTGTAGGTGTCACTCCAACTGGAAAGAATGTGATCTGCTATTAGGGAGCATTTGGTTCAATTTTCTGCCCCTTATTTCTTTTCTTAATTACCATTTACTTAAAACACAAAACAGAGAGAACCACAGTGCTCAGCCCCCAGTCACAGTTAGGGAGGTGCCTTTTACAATCCCATACTGAGAAAAGGATAAGATGGCAATTGCATTTTACAAGCAATTTGAGGAATTTCTGAATTTCCACACACTCTGTGACTTGGCATCCTAGAAGAATCTAAAAGATTTTAATGTTAGTGCTGAAAGATGGTAAAAGTCATGTCTTGTGATGTAGAAAATGGAAGTTTCTTTCAAAGCTGCGTTAATGAGCCTATTTCCCTAAACTTCATTAAGCCAGCCAAAGATGCTGTTCAGTTCCAGCCTGTCTTGCAGTTATTAGAAAATGATGGCAAAGAGGCAAAAATTTAGAATTTACAAGTTAGGACTTAGTGTTCAACTCTGGCCTTTGAACTACCCTGATGTTATCTTCTCATTTAATTAAAGGCATGTGCGAATTCAACAAGCTACATCTCCTGTCTTATAATGTGTTACAGGTAGTCTAGGAATAGAAAAGAGAAATGAAAAAATTACTTTTGTATAAATAGAGTGTGGTACAGGTGTTACTGGATCCTCGAGATATTGCATTCCTGGGAATGAACAAACCATAGCAGGAGTTATAGACAAGTTTAGAAAATTGCAGTTTAGACAACAGCAAAATAGAATAAAGATCGAAAGCCAATGTAAGGGAATTGAAATCAGTGATATATTGGGGAATATGTTCAATGGGGTGTGTGGTCTTAAGCTACAAAATTAAATTGGCACCTTAATTGGGGCAGCTCAAGTTCGTCTGTGCAGAAGCAGGACATTTTTCTCTGCCATTTCACTTGGGATCACCAAGGAAATTTCAGAAGGTAAGGATAAGTGTCGACCATTTTACTTTATATCAATTCCAGTTTTAAGGAAACCAATTCTTAAATGAGGCAATTTCTGTTTTTCTATGTCCAAACTTAGGAACAACATGAACACTCCAAATATCCATTTAAACAATACTATTTTTCACAGTGCTTTACAGTTTACAAAGCTCTTTGACCTTAATGCTGAGAAGCAAGAGGGCAGCACAGTGGGAGATCAGGCTCTGAGGTGTCTTCCTAGCAGCTGTGTACCCCTGGAAAAACCACAGTGCCTGGCTGAGCCCCCATTTCTTCGTTTCTCCAATGAGAAATCAAAGTAGGTGCTTGAATAGACATGCTCCACCTTGACAGGCTGTCAACATTGTGGCCATCTGGAGAAATGACTAGTGACGCAGGTTCCACATGGTCTCAGGGAGATATTGGATTGGTCAAGGTAATGACCACTGTGGTGTCTGAAAGTGGCAAGATTGAAATTTGTGTATAGCTCAGGGCTGTTGCCTTCAGGATGACATCTTTGGGATGTGTCACCAAGTTACTGAGGGCCACAATGTAGTGTGATGCACATGTTAGAGGCAGCTCCTAATAGGCAGTTAATCAAGTTGAATTCTGTAAGCATACCTTGTTTGCACTGAATTTGTCCTAGGTTGCTTCAATTTCAAGATAAGAGCCAGGTAGTGTTAATCTTGATTAAGTTAGAGCAGAAAAAGAAATAGAAGTCTTAAGATCAGAAAGTGCGGCTGCAGAAGGGCCAGGCTGCCCAGCTCACATTCCACCTGCCTTCTCCTGCCCACACACTCCATCCACATAGCAGGCACCTGTTGGAGAATCATCCTGGCATGGACAAGTTTCATTTCCCAAACAGAATCAACTTTCATAGTCTTCTAGCAGGTCCTTAGTCATAGTATGTTTCTACTCTCAAATCAAGGCGTCATCACAGTCAGCTAAGAAATCTCTTGTTTTTAATGCAGTTTTTCCATTATAAAAGTAATAAATATTTATTATAGAAAACTGGGAAAAATTACATAATCTGACCTTTGAAAGTTAATTATAGATAATGTTTTAGCATATTTCCTTTCAGGTATTTTCTATGTATAGTGATTTTTCTATGCATAGTTGTATATATACGTGTGTGTGTGTGTGTGTGTGTGTGTGTGTGTAGGCATATCTATGAATATATATGTATATATATGTGTGTGTGTGTGTGTGTGTGTGTGTGTGTGTGTCTATACAGGATATAAACACACGCACCCACTGTGTATATAATTAAGGGTGTTTTTATAATTTTGTACTGATTTTTTTTTTTACTTACCTTTCTTTGTTCTCATCTGTTTTGACCTATTAGCATCAGCCAATGCAGTCAACCACATTCTTCTTCTTGAAACACTCACTTCCCTTTGCTTCCCTGTCACCACACACTCCTAGTTTTCTTCTGATTCTTTAGAACCAGCACCTGCCTTCTCTTCTGGCTTGGTGTTCATGCTCTGGTGGTTTTCCTCATCACCATGACTTTAAATACTATTTAGATGCAGATGCCTCCCACTTTCTATCTCTAGCAGAAACCTCTTCTTTAAGATCCAGATTCACAAACCCAGATGCCTACTTGACATCTCAACTCACATGTTTCACAGGAGTCTCAAACCCAACAGGTCTGCACACAGCTCTTGATTTTCCTTTCCCACACCTGCCTCCTCCATTCTTGCCTGTTTCAGCTAATCCAAAAATGAAGGAGTCACCCCTTTAGGTCTCAATTTCCTTTACCTCACATCCATCAGTCATCAAGTCTTACCTGTTCTACCCCACATTAGGTCTTGAGTTGACCCACTTCTTTCTATCTCCATTGCTATAACATGGACTTAGCCAATACCTTCTTTTACCTGGATATGACAACAGTCTCTAACTCTTGCCCCTTCCAACCCATTTTCCATACAACAACATGTGATAAAAATCCTTAAATAGCTAACCACTGACTGGTTAAATGAATTATTGTACAAACATATGAAGGAATACCATGCATCTATAAAAATGAATGAAGAAGGCAGCCATGCACTGAAATGGAAAGATTGCCAAGATATATTAAGTAAAAAAAAATGTAAAGTAGTATGTACAGTATATTACTTTTGGCATAAGAATAGAGATAAAAGAATATATATCTGTGTCAACATCAAAATTCTGAAAGGATTCATAAGAAACTAATGAAAGTCATTACTTGTAAATGGGTAGGGGAAGTATGTGGTGGATAAGTACAGGGGTGGGAACAAGATGTGTCGTGGTAAACCTTTTTTATAATGTTTAGACTTTTGAACCATGTGGATATATTCCCTATTCAAAAAATAAAAATAGAAATAGCTTTCCATTGCTCTTAGAGTACAAGTAATATTCTCTACTACAGTCTATAATACTTTGCCAGGTAAAGCCTCTGCACACCTCCCCTTCTCTCACCTCCCTACCATTTCTATCAATCTCTCACTACTTCCCAGTCCAAATGATCTTCTTTCAGTTAATCAAACATGCCCTGCATTTTTCTTCTCAGTGCCTTTGCATTTTTACTTTTGCCATGACTACCATTTTCTCCTGGTCTTCATATGGCTAACTCCACTTCATCCATAAATCTCTGTTAAAATGTCACCTCAGAGGTATCTTCCCTGAGGTGACTTGGTAGCTTCACCTCACCCTACCTTTTATTTTCTCTCAATCACAGCACCTTGGTCTCTTCCTTTGTAGCATTTCTCATCATTTTTATTTTTATTTTTTGGCTGTGACAATTTCTTTTTTTTACTTCCCAATATACATTGTAGTTGATTTTCATGCCCCTTTACCCATTCCTGTCTCCCCCTTCCCTCCGCCCCATATCATATCTGTTCGCTTGACTTAAATAGTTCAAGGAATTTTTGTCCTCACCATTTTTTTAGTATTTAGTTCAAATAAATTATTTATGTTGGTGTTCACCATCTGTAGACTCCACTACAGGCTGAACTTCATGAGGCTGGGAACCATTTATGTATCTTTTTCACTGCTGTATAACCAGCCTCTGCCCTCTATGCCTGGTGCACACAGGTGATCAGTAAGGGTCAAATGTGTGAATGTAGATGTGCATGTCATAGGCATTTACCACATTACAAATTTTTTAGAAGTGTCTTTGTAATAGTTGCATAATGTTTTATCCAGTGTATATAGCATAGGTAACATAACCATTTTCATATTATTTGACAGTTAGGTGGTTATTAAAACAATATATAAAAGCATGTTTAACCTTAACATTGTCAGTATTGAGTACTGTCATATTTAAAAATTTCTGATGTATGTGATAATTTAAAAAGTGGTATCTTTTAAAATTTTATCTTGTACCTCTTTGATTACTCATACAGTTTTACATGTTTTCCATGTGAGTCACCTGGATTTCTTCTTTTATGGATTGTTCAAAACATCATTAGAATTACACACTTCTCTTACCCCAAAGCTAATGTCTTAATTCAGGCTCTTACTATTTCTATCCTGGACTGCTTTAACAACCTCCCTACTGTTCTTGTGACCTCCAGTCTTGGTGCCCTCCGACATATTCTTTCTCCTGAATCCAGAGTGTTTTTTCTACAATGCATATTTGTTCACAGTATTGCCTACTTACAACTCACAGCATCATTGTCTAGAAGATAAAGAGTAAGGTCTGCCATGCTATCGCTCATAAGTATAACTTCAATGGCTACAGCTAATAGTCTCACCCCCATCCTACATATTAGACACACACACACACACAGACACACACACATCATATTCGTTTCTGCTTATGTTGCCCTCTCTTTCTGGAATACACTTACATCCCATCTCCCATCCAGCTGAGGAACTCATGTTTCAAGACTAGGTCAAGAGTCAATTCTTCCATGAAAATAAGAGTCTCCCAGTTTTGGTAATATTGACCAGTACCTTCCTTATGTTGCACTTATACTTCATTCAGTCTTCTATCATAACATCTATGACCCTTGGTTGTGCTGCTTTTTTCATGTTTGTTTCCCTGTAGATTTCAAGCACTTCAAGATACAGACCATTTCTTATAAACTTTACCTTCCTTAGGGCCTAGAACATTTCTTGAAATATAGTCTATATCCATGAATGTGCGTTGAAAGTATTTGCCCAGTTATTTGAATATTAGCATTTTCCTTATAGATTTCTATGTGATTTATATGTTAAAGATAGTAATCCTTGTTTCATTTATTATGAATATACTTTTATCAGTTTGTAAATTGCCTATGTTTGATTATGGGATGGTTGAATAATCTGGTTGTTTTATAGGCATTTTTTAATCTGTATAAAGTCATATTTATTAAATGTTCCAAGTTATTTATTCCATTATTTCCAAGTTTAAAAATTCCTGTTCTCATTAGAAATTTGATAAATATTTATTTCTGTTTTCTTCTAGTCTTATGACTTGATTTTTTTAAACATTTAACTCAATAATCTATTTAGAATTTACTTTGTGGTGTATAATAAGGTTTTCATTTATTTTTCCCTGGATAGTTAACTACTTGTCCTAATACCATTTATTGATAACCCTTTTCTTCCCCCTTGATTTGAGATACCTCCTTTATCATATGTTAGTTTTATATATATGGTAAGATCAGCATGGGTGATATATGGGATTTCTTTGATTTGTGTATCTATATTTATTCCATTACTCTAGTGCTTTAATAGTTATAGATTTATAACATGTATTTCAAATACAGTGAAGTATAAATAAATTTTAATATCTGAGAAGGCCAATTCCCCTTCATTACTCTTCTTTTTCAACATTTTCTATGCAATTTTCTGTCATTTTTTCCAGCTAAATCTTAGGATTATTTTTTCAAGTCCCCAAAGGAGGACTTTTACCATTTTGATTGAAATTCAACTAAAATTATAAATAATTTAAAAGAGTATTCATTTCTCCTTACTGCATTCAGTCTTCCAATTCAGTAACATGGTATTTCTCCCTACTTATTCAAGTCTCTTTTATATATTTCTCAGTAAAGTTTTATAGTTCTCTTTTTGTAGGTCTCACATGGTTCTAATTAAGATTACTCCTAGGCATTTTGGATTTCATTCAGAAAACTTCTCTGGTATGACTGAAAATGCCTATGCAGCCCACTGATAAATCTAAACCAGGATATTGGGGCCCATATTTTCTAGGCCATGTGGTCTGACAGTAATTGAGGCCATACAGTATAGTGGGTAAGTGCATGGGCTTTGGTGTCTAAACAGATGTGGTTCTGAATCCTGAATCTGTCACTTATTAGCTATGTGACCTTGGGCAAGTTATGCAAAGTCTCTGTAAACTTGGTTTCAGCTACTTCATCTATAGAACACGGTTACTAATACTACCTCCCCTCATAGTGGTCTGGTGAGAATATGCAGGATAATGAAAGTGAAGGCTTAGCACAGCACTTGGTACATATTCAGAGCAGCAATATCATGCCTCGGACATGGAGATACCTTGGATGATTTTCCCAGTACAAGATCCATTAAGTTCATGAGAAAGAGCACTAGACTTAGTGTCAAGATAACTTGATTTTAGTTCTGTGTGTCTCTGGGGATGTGTGACCTTGCAAAAATTGTCTAGCATCCCATGGCCTCAGTTTTCCCGTTATACAACAGGGATAATAACAGCCCTTTCCTCATAGAGTTGTTGTGCAGCCTGGCACACAGTGAGTTCTCAATGAATGTTAGCCATTATTCTCTTATACTTGCTTTTTCTATAATCCCTTTCAGTTCAAAAGAGCTTTGGTAACCATTATCTCATTCATCCTCACAATCCCTTCAAAGGTGGTGGTGGCAATATTATCATCATCCCTTCATACAAAGGAGGAGATCGATGCTGAGAGTGGTTCATTAACTGACTCAAGGCCATGCAGCAAATATACCAGCCCAAGCCTAAAACCTGGGCTTTTTTGTCATACCTTTTCTGCTTTTCGGATTTAATCCATATATATTTCCTGGGTATATTCCTTTCACCATGGATAGGGAATCAGGCCCAGTCCTGGCCCTGGAGGAGATCACAGTCAAGGTGGAGAGAGAATGCTGTAGTGCTATAGACTCACTAACTACCACACAGTGAGATGAGTAGTATCAGATGTGTTCAATGGGCCAGCCCCGTGGTGCACTGGAGAGTGCGCCGCTTGGGAGTGCGGCGGCGCTCCCGCCGAGGGTTCGGATCCCACATACAGACCGGTTCCTGCTCACTGGCTGAGCGCGCTGTGGGCGCAACACCGAGGGTTGCGATCCCGTTACAGGTCAGTAAAAAAAGACAAAAAGGAAAAAAAAAGAAGATGTGCTCAAGATCCCATAGAAAACCTGGAAAGGGAGCAGAGTATGCATAGTACATCTCAAAGGCCTTGCCCAAATAGGTCAGTCTTGATGCTATGAAATGGAAATGTTTAAAATTAAAAACAAAAACAAAAAACTTTTTTTCCAGAAATATCTTCAGAGGGAGGAAAAAAGAAAAAGACAATTTAGCTTCTGGAAAATATTCCTTCCTGCTCCATAAGTGGTCTGTACTATGTTCCGGCCACCCTATTCCCCCAAAGAAAGAAAAGTACATTGGTGGGTTTATAACACATATCCTGCATGCACTAGAAGGTCTCAGGGCAAAGGATGAGCACATGCCAACAGGCAGGTGACCTATGGGGTTTCCATAAATAGGCAGACCCTTTCTTAGGATGGAAAGAAAGGGCACTATGAGTCAGTAGACCTCAGTTTCAATAGTGGCTCTGCCAACCAGCTCACTGTACTACTATATGTGAGTCATTTCACTACTCTGGGCTTCAATGGCTCTATCTGTCAAATGAGGCCTGTTGATTGGTTCATCCCAAAGGGGTTTTTCAGCACTAATGTTATAAGATGCCAAGATACACAAGAATACCTCTTGACAGAGGCCTCACAGGTTTATGGTGAGGGTTAAATACGTTAATACATGTAAAGTACTTAGAACGTTGCATGGCACATACACAATGAGAATTAGCTCTCTCTCTCTTTGCTGTTGTAATTTCTTTGCCTATTCTTGGGTGCCATTATGATCTCCATTTTACAAATGATGAAACTGAGGCACAGAGATTTTACAGTTGTCCATAGTCTCACAGTGTGTACATAAGAGGAGCGAGGATTCAGATCCCAAGTGAGAGCTCTTAAGCACTGTTCTCTACTCCAGGGCTTCTCCACCTTGTACATGCAAATGCATCACCTGAGTGTCCTGTTAAAATGTAGGCCTTTAAGTCTGCAGATGTGGGAAGGGGCCTGAGATTCTGTACTTCTAAGGAGCTACCAGGTGATGCCAAGGCTGCTGAGCCTTGAGCCATATTTTGAAGAGCAAGATTCTATTGCTTCTCTATTAGAGACCTACATCTTCACACTGAAAAGACTCTTAAGAACCTCTGGCTGAAATTCCCAATTCTTTCCTTATGTATTACAACATTGGCTGTCAGGGTTTCTGCATCTTAGATATGAATCTCACAGTATTCGATTTAGTTTATCCTGTAACTTGTCATCATTTTCAGACACATCATTTGAATCAATAATAAATGAACACTCACCAAGTTATCCCGGCTTTGTCAATTAATTGCTTTTAGTATTTACCAGATTTATTTCTGAGATGTCAGTTTTACATTGTTCATTATTATTATAATTATTATTATTGTGCTTTACTTTCCTGAAAGGTAATGTAAGAAATTTTTTTGGCTCTTTTCCTAACCATTCGTGTATTGCTTCCCTACTATGGGCCAGGCACTGTTCTGGGCATTCAGGATAGAAAAATGAACATTAAAAGACAGAAATGACTATCCTTGGGGAGTTCACATCCTGTTGCATGGAGAGGCAAGGAACAGATAAGCAAGAACACTAGATAGCTGCTCTTGAGAAGTGACAATGGAGACAAGAAAATCCAAGCAGGGGGACAGGGCGGATTGAGGGACAGGGAGGGTTGGAAGAGCTCTTTTCTATAGGATGGCTTGGGAAGGCCATACAGACAATGTGGCACTTTAGCAGACCCATCAGGAGAACAGGAGAGCATACTACATGTCCACTTAGGAAAAGAGTATTCCAAGCAGAGGTAACAGCAAGTACAAAGGCCCTAGGGCAGGAGTCTGCCTGTGTCATTTGGAGAAAGGCCAGGAGGAGATCACAGGAGCGACAGAGATGAGAGGAGTAGAGGTTGAGGCTGGAGAAGTCGTGAAGCTGGGGCCAGCTGGGAGGACCTTAGAGAGACTTTTGGGAATTTGAGATTTTACTTTCATGAGATGAGAGCCATGGCAAGATTTTGAGCACAAGTTTTTACAATATCAATCTGGCTTCTATATTAAGAATAACGAGATGAGAGGGTTGAAGTCAGGTAGGAATAGAAGAGAGAAATCAGTCAGGAGGTTGGAAACATTTGCTTTGCATTATTTTGTGATATAAGAAAGCATTTAACCACTGACAGAGTTAGTGAGTTGAACTCTCTCTGAAGAAATCAGCAAGAGTGACAACAGCTACCACTGACTGAAGACCTACTCTGTTCCAGACACTGAGATAATAATGGCTTTCATGATGTGATTTCATTGAATTCTTACCACAACTGTATCAATTATGTCGTGGCTATTTTCAGAGAAGGAAGCCTAGGCTCAGAGAGGTTAATCCACTTGCTCATGGTCACACAGCAAAAAAAAAAAAAAAAAAAAACCAAGCCCTGAGTTGCCCGGGGACATGGACCTGCTGGTGTCCCAGTGGAGCCAGGCTGTTGGGCAGGCCCCTCCTTCCCCATAGGCAGCTGCTTCTGTGTGGGGACCACAGGTCACAACGAACCCCAGCACGGTCCAGCCTGGCCATGGCTGCCTCAGGTCTCTGCTGTCTTCACCACTGCTGCTACCCTTTCTCCCATAACCATAAGGATCACAATTAAAGATAGATTAAAACTACTCTCAGCTCTGTAATTTATCTTTATTCTATCCTTACTAATAAATTAAATAATGTTTGCTATCCCATGGCTTTATGACCAGCTTTTAATTTACAGTACTGCAAAATAACATTGTGAGTGCAAGGTCCTAGGCTGGGAAATTGGGTCCAGTTTCATCAGATGCTTGTCTTGGCAAAGGAGAAAAGAAGTCTGTTCTCAGCTGACTTAGATTTTCTAAGCTTTTTGATACAAAATCATTTGTGTGCTACTTTTCCTCTAATTCAGGTAATTTCATCAGCTACTTGTATGAAAATGAACAAGTCATCCCCCAATCTAGATAATGCTGATTAGTTTATGCTGGAGGCTGTATCACACGGTTGGCTGTTCAGGGTGTATCCCCTCTCTGAAATGGCATTAAAGAAAAATAAAAGCAAACCAAAAATTATTGCTTTTCAAGCCTGATGTTAGAACAGTGTCCACAGTGGGTCATATGTTCTTGAATTTTGCAGCAACTTTTTAAGGACTTTATGATGCACCCACTGCATCTTGGAAATTCAACTTAGTAGCCAAAAGGAAATTTTTCTTTTTTTGGTCTTATTTTTTTAAATTGAATAGTAATTGATTGTACATATGTGTGGGATACATAATTGAATGTCAATATACCTGCGTGCAATATGTGATGCTTAAATCAGGATAATTAGCATATTTTATATAATACAATGCAATCATTTTTTTGTTGCCATTTATCACTTTGCTGCTATAATTTTTAAGATCACATCAGGTTGGAAAAGCTGAGGTAAGGTAAACAGAGATAAGATCTTTTAGTCCTAGGTAAAATAAATCTACTAATAGATTCTTTTTACTCAATAATATTACCCTTCCACCTCTTCCCCACTCTCCTAAACATGTGTGCACACTTGTCACACGCATGCACGTGCACACACACACACACACACACACACACACACAGGAAAGTCTGCAAGCTGTCTTCATAGACTTTCTATTGCTTCAGAAGCCACTTCCTGGCCCGTGCTTTCATCTGAAATCTCGGTATGGCATCTCAGCCCTGGAGACAGTTATTTCGGTTAGCCTCTGGTTGAGAGATAGGCAGCATCCCATCTCTGAAGCTTCGTCCTGTGGGTTGGGCAGCTACACTGCCCCTCACCCCCACCCCAACCTACTCCCCACTGACATCCAAAAAAGAAGATGAAACTCTGGTGCTTAGACTTACTATTTTTTTTTTTCTAGTACTGAAAAATCCTTTCTATTTATTGCCAGCGAGTAAGCATCCTGCAGATTCACATGTGTTTTCTAGCGAATGCTCAGAGATACATGGCCAGCTGCTGCCTAAATGAAAGGGCATAAGGTGTTCCCTGTGGGCAAAAACTGTAAGGACTTTATCTATAAAATGGCAAGCAAACCTTAAGGCTTGGCCACTTAACTGCCTCGTGACCACAAGCATGTCACTTCAGCTCTCTGAGCCACAGGGCTGTCATGTAGCAATGAGGGAAATGGCATTTCCTTCATTGCCACTCATATCGCTCCTCATTTGCTCCTCTGCCTGGCAGTGAGTCAGCTTCCCATTCTGTCTTATCTTGAGTGCTGTCTCCAGATAATGGGAAAGGAGGAAGTGGCAGGTGTGAACAGAGAGCTGACTGGCCAAATTCCCCCTGATTTACCCCCCAGGAATCCTTGGGTGCACTCCAAATCCTTTGGCTAGAATACAGGTCTCCTGAGATCTTGCAGAGACACTGAGGGAACAGCCTTTGGGGAAAGGGTGTGCCTCAAGTGGCCCGAAGACAGTGCCCCCAGGCAAAGGTGATATTCTGTACTTCTGGGCCGTGCTTTTCAGTTTATAAAATGTTTATCATCCACAATCTCATTCAATCCTTTCACCAGTGTGTGAGGTACGCAGGGCAGGTGTTACTATGCCCATTTTTACAGATAAATAAATTGAGACCCAGAGAGTTGAAGGGACTTGCTATTGGATCAACAGTAAAGTCCCCAAGACCAGCTTTCCTCCCCGTAAACTCAGTGTTTTTTCATTGTAGCCCCACCTTATTGCTAGAACTGTCCATACACTTGAAATAGGAAGGCAGCTACTTTTCCTTCATGATGCCTATGGGAGAAATGGTCAGAACTGAAAGTCTTCTCTCTCTATACTTAGTCCTTGATGGTCTCTCAGCTTTAAATATGCAATGATGCATTTGCAACTCCAGCGGAGGCTCTTCTGAACTTCAGACTCGTCTGTCCAACAGACTATCTGGCATCTCCAGTGGGATTGCCAGGAGACATTTTGGACTTTGCAGGTTCCAAACTGAAATACTGGTCTTCCCCACTCCCTGCCCCAAGGGGCCATTCTTCCAGTCACTCAAGCCAAATACCCCAAAATCCCCTTTGACACCTCTCTTCTCACACCCCACGTCCAGGCCATCAGCTAAATACTTCCCCCAATCCAATGATTTCACCACCTGTACTTCTGCCAGCATGGTCAGAGCCACCACCATCTGTCCCTGCACTGCTGCAATCACCTACCTGATCCTGCTTCTTCTTCCTGCTTCCCTTCTATAGTTTATTCCTCCCAGAGGGATCCTGATGAACTTTAAGTCAGAGCACAACCCTCCTCTGCTCAAAACCCTCCCATGCTCCCTCAACTCACTCGAAGTCTCCACAGTGGCCTCTGAGGCCCTGCATGATCCAGCTATCTCATTACATGCAGATCTTCTCTCCTAATACTCTCAGCTACTCTTGTCACTCAAAGTACACTGCCAACCTAGCTGGTCCTAGAACACACCGGACTGCTCCTCCCTCAGGGCCTTGGCCTTAGCTGGTCTCTCCGCCTGGACCACTTGCACTCTTCACCTAGATATACCTCCTGCAGCTCCTGCAACTCTCTGTTCACACCTCACCTTCTCAGTGAGATCCACCCTGCTCACCCTATTTATAATGTGACCCATACCTACCAGCCCCTTACTGTGCTCTATCTGTCCCTTAGTACTTATAACTTTGCAACATATAAAATGAATTTGTTTATATATAGTCTGTCTTTCACACTTCTCCCCATTAAATTATAAGATCCATAGGCAGGGATTTTTGTCTGTTTTGCTCACTGGTTTATCCACAGAGCTTAAAAATCTGTCTGTCTCAAAGTAGTGGCTTAAGACATTTTGTTGGATGGATATTCGTGGAATGTAGAAAGGTGGAGATAGAAAGCAGGTGAATGTCAGAGATGAGGAATTAAGGACCCCAAGTCATGTGATTCATGCTGAAATCTTAGCATCTGCCCAGCATATTGTAATTTATGGATTTGCATACCTAAGCCAGTCAAGGTTAGGGTAATGACTAGGGACAAGTTTAGGGGTTGCCTCTCAAGGGCAGGGACCTTGCATGCTTCACTTTGAAACTCTAGCTTCTAGGACAGTTATTAGAGTATAGTGAGTGCTCAATAAAATGTTTATGGAATGCATGAAGAAATGATGGATGATCCCATGAACAGAAAGGGCAAATAGTAACTGAAGCTTAAAATGCTGGTGAGACTGAAAGAGAAACACCATATGACCTCACTCGTAAGTGGGAGCTAAGAAACAAAGAAAGAAAGATCATAAGAAAACGTTGAACTTTCAGAGGAGAGAACAGACCTATAGTTACTAGAGGTGGGAAAGGGGGTTAGGGAGTAATTGGGTAAGGGATACAAAAGTAATTACAATTTGTAATGATAAACATGCTAATAATACTGATTTGATCATCACATACTGTACACAAATACTGATAGTCAACTCGGTACCTTATAAATACATATAAATTAAAACAAACAAACAAACAAACAAACACTGGAGTAAATATCCTTAATGATGATAATAGCAAACTGTGTATAAAGCATTTACCGCATGCCTGACACTGTTCTAAATATTCTATATATATTAACTCATTTAATTCTCATGTAACTCTCTGAAGTATGTATTTCCTCATTTTTCCACTGACGAAGTGGAAGTACTGTGAAGTTAAGTAGCTTAACCATGACCTCACAGCCAGTTAAATTAACAGCTGGGATTTGAACCCAGGCAGTCTGATCCAGAATCCATGTTTTTAACTACCGCATTAAACCAAATCTAGAATTTAAGATTATTATAAAAAATAATTAAGGCTGTTTTCAAATGCTGAGCCTTGGAGAGGAGTTTAAGGAGAGGATAACACTATGAGAATTTAGTATTTCTGCCGTTCTCGATATCTTTATCAGACCACACTTTTAGATTACCTTCTTGACTGATGTTTGACAAGTCATATTTCAATGCATTATTCTACTTGACTTTTTTAAAGCTCATTGTAGTTTTTTTATTGTAAGAAAGTTGATTGTACATATCTGTGGGGTACAGCGTTGAATTTCAGTACTTGTGTGCAATATGTGATGCTCACATCAAAATAATTATTATATTCAATAATATACACTGTCATTGCTATCCATGGCCATTTACCAAAGCCACCCTCCCCCCTCCCTTGCTGCTTCTTGTAACCTCTGTTGTCCTTTTGAAAGTTCAATGTATTATTGTGAATGTTGTATCTTTCTTTGTTTTATTTATATGTTTACTATTTTAGCTCCTACTTATGAGTGAGAACATGTGGTATTTCTCTTTCTTTGCGGGCTTATTTCACTTAATAAGATTTTCTCTAAGTTCATCCATGTTACTGCAATATTTCATTCTTTTTTATGTCAGAATATTATTCCATTGTATACATATACCACAGTTTCCTTATCCAGTTGTCTGTTGCTGGACATTTAGGTTGGTTCCCACTTTGGCTATTGTAAATAGAAGCTCATTGTAATTTATGGGCTTGCATACCTAAGTGAGTCAAGATTAGAGTAATGATTTGGTATAGGGTTAGGGTTTACTTCTTAAGAGCAGGAATCTCATATGCTCATCTTTAGCTTCTAGCACAGAAGAGATATTGTTCAAAGAAGGATATACAAATATAAGGCTTTTCTCTTGTGCCCTACTGAAAACATCTGGTTAGGGCATGGATCAGGATGACTTCAAACTAGGCTACAATGCCATCTATCAAAGGACAGGAACATAAATTTTGTAACCTTGGGAATTGTTTTGAGACCCAAAGAGCAAAATGCTATGGAATTGTTCTACAGTAAAAAACTCTGTCAAAATGAGTACATATTTATGCCAAGCAAGTGGAAATTAATGTTGTTTTCATTTTGATTGCTGTTCTTTGAACATTCCAGGGAGATAGGCTAAGAAAATTTATACACATCTTTGAGGGCCTTTTAAAAACATATCACTATTATTAGAATGATGAAGAGACTTAGAACTGTTCCAGGTTGTTATCTTTAGATTGCATGATTTAACATATGGGATTTTAAAGCTATATTCTTATTATAGTGCTCCTTTCAGCTAGTAAAAACATTAAAATCACAGTGAAAATTAAACCAGTAAGATCACAATATATATACTCAGCTGCACATCTCCATTGACAAAAGTACAATGAAGAGAACTTTGTTGTGGTTTTATGTGAATCTGTCTTGGTGGCTCTCTGGAATAAGTATATTCTTATATAAGTTAATGCTTTTTGTTAAATACATGAAGTCAACAGTAAACTCTATGTCTAATAGATTGGAACCTATGTTTTTTTTTTTCTTTTTTTTCTCTATCTTTGTTGTCATCTATGTTCCAATATAATTAAGTGATTGGACCTTGTGATTCTGACAGGGGGTGTCCTGTGCATCAATTTGAGAGACAAAAATAACAAAAGAGTTGGACATTATCCTCAGATAGTAGTTCCCAGGACTTCCTATGGTTTTGCTTTCTAAGGTGCTAGACTTTGTGTGTGTGTGGGTGTGTGGCAGCTGGCTGGTATGGGGATCTGAACCTGAGGTGCTGGGATTTATAAGACTGTGCTCTAACCAACTGAGCTAACCAGCCAGCCTTGGAAGGCACTAGACTTATGATACTATTCTGCTAACTTGGCAGAATGTATTTTTGCAGTATGTAGTTCCTGATGCAGAGGTAGTCATCATAGGGATATTGCAGAGGGACAGTGAGATCATTCAGCACCATTCAACAGCCATTCACATAGTGCCTGTTGTGCTAGGCACTGGGTACACAGAGATGAAGAAGTCATAGTCCTGGCCCAATATGCAGCATCTCCTTTGTCTTTGAAATTGCATCTAATAGCTTTAGCATCCAATGGGAAGCTGATTTGTGGCTGTGGGAGGTGAAGTTTTCATTTGCTTTGAGGAGGAAGGCATTGTCGGGGTGTGCTGATTCGATTGCTTGACATTTTTCCTTTCACTTTTCACAAGGGAACAATGGCTTTTCATGCAGAAATCACACGGTTTGGCAGTTTGTAATGTGGGTGATTAAGGATTTTCCCAAGAAATGTGGAGCTGACAACAGCTATAAATAAAGGTTTAACTGCTCATAATTAATTTAGTCATAGTTTATGTATTACTACAAATGATGGTAATGTCACTTGTAAATATATCATTGACTTGGCAATGGAAACGACTTATTGAATTTTCTAGTCCATTCTCTATCACTGCAAAATTGTTCCCTCCTGTATTTTCTTAATTGTTCAAGCCAATCAGTCATGTTTATAATGACTTGATATATTAATAAATTAAGGTTTGGGGTCCACAGAGGGAAAATGTATACGTATATTACAGTAGATTATGTTCCTTACAGGAGGGTTATAGTACTGCCAATTTAGGAATAATTTGCTTTCTTCAAAGGAAAACAAAGAAAAGAGACTTCAAATTTTAAAAGAGAATGTTAAGCTTAATACAAAGGCTACCAAGAAAATTATACTTATTAATAGGCCTTCTATTTGAGTAAAATTATCACAATTTAATATTTAGTCTCACCCTATTGAAATATTTTTGTTTCTTTTTAATATTGTATCCATTTTGGATAACACGTACTTTGGGATTTTTCCAAAATGTCCTTGAAGAAATTAAAGAACAATTGACTCTATAGCAGGAGCTAATATTTGATCTCTGGTAACCCTGCTTTTATCCAAGGCACAGTAGAGTTCCAGCTTTTTCATGTGCTTCTCCTGCTGTGAACTCCGATACCCTGTGTTATTACAAAGAAGCACAATACTGTTGTGTCCTCTGGTCACTATTAACTCTCTTATTCACTCTCTCATTTGAAATGTGGTTCCCTTCTTTCAGTACATCTTCCCCATTCCCAAACTGGTGCCCAAGGTAGAAAACTGACAAGTGATCAGGACCAATTAACCAACTATTATTGCAAATCTCAAGAACTAGGCCAACAAAGAAATGAATTTTAAAAAGCAATGACTGAACTTGAGTACAATAGAAAAAGAGAAAACACGAATGAATTGTGGCATATGTAGCTTTTAAAATATTGGATGCTGTCCAGTACCCAAAATTATTTTTCATTTGTATGTGACTTTGTTAACTCAACACTTTTTGAGTACAGAGAGTTTAGTGAGAATTACTTAGTTATTTACTTCCATGTTCTGTGTGGGAGTTCAGCATTATATCAAGACCTCCTTATTACACAGGGAAACTTGGAAACTTACTTAGGAGGGCTGTGCTTTCAGCACCACTGACTCATGGGAAAATACAGAGGAAACCAAGGACAATACTAATCTAACCAGCTTTACCTCCCAGCTTGGACACTGTTCTCATCGGGATCAGAAGTTTAAAACCATTTCTGGATGTTCCTGTTTACTGCTTGAACTATAACTAAGGAACCAGGCGGTCTTTTCCTTTCTTGACTTTGGAGAATAGGAACTTTTTATTCTTACTTCAGATACAGAATTAATCTTACATATGTATCACTTTTTCTCATGCTGAAAATTCCAGCGATGTGGAAGAGGCGTGTGACTGGCTCACTCCTAAAATTCTGATTTAGTTGGCCTGAGATGTATCACAGGCATTAGGGTTTTTATTTTTGTTTTTTTAATCGTAGGGCCCTGGAGAGGTGATTGGATTGTGAGGACTGTACCCTCATGAATGTATTGATCCATTGTTGGAATAGTGGGCATGGTTCTGAGGGCTATTTTTTCTTTCTTTTTTGCTTGATAGCTGTGTTTTTCTTATATATATACATATATATATATATATATGTATTTATATATGTATTTAGTTTTTATTTTTATTTATTTATTTATTGTAACATAGTTGATAGTACATTTATGTGGGGTACAGAGTTGAATATCATTACCCATGTGCAATATGTGATGTTCAAATCACGATAATTTGTATCTTTAAAGACTTCTCCAGCGTCCTAGGCTAAAGACCCACTATAGTGGTAGATCAGAGGCAGGAATCAACTTTATTCTGATGGATTAGAGAAGCGTTTTGGTGGAAGGTGATGGACTTAAAGGATATGTAGGTCACTTGAACTTTCATAGGTGTGACCAAGACTTGATTCAACATAAAAATAGTCTGTTATTGCTAATTTGCCAAGATTTTGCCAAAATCTATTCATAGCTGGGAGGAGAGTACAGGTGTAGAACCAGTATAGTTTAGCAAAGGAAAGTTCTTACATGTAAGCCTCTACTTTTGCTATTCTAAAGGCAACCTTAAAATACTAAAACACAACAAGTCAAAAGCCCTTCGTTATAATCATTTTTGCAACATAAAACAACAATTTTGTCAAAGAATTAGGGAATTTGATATGAGTTACAGGCACTACCTCCACTTCATGTTTTGCAACCTGAAATTCAGATGACAAGGTGGAATTATTAAATTACTGACTACAAATCCTTATTATCTTAGGTGACAATTAACGTTCTAGAGCGTCTCTGCCTTCTGTTACTTCAGCATTTAGGACATGATTATAGTAGACAAGAGTTTTCTCATTCTATGGGATGACTAGAAACTCTACAGAAGCAAAACAAAACATTCAGGGAAGATGACAAGAAAGAAAAAAATAAAGAAGAACAGAGAGAAGGTGGCAGAGATATCAGAGCTACAGAAATGCAGATTAGAAATGGCAGCTCACAGACTCAATAGGCAATAGATCAGCACTTCCAAACCTTTGCGTTCGTCAGCATGACCTGGATCTTTATTAAGAACACAGATCTCTGGACCCACCACTAGAATCTAGTTAAACATATCTAGGGAAGGGCCCTAAAATCTGAAGTTTTACCTGGTCCCACCCAGATGTAAATGGGTCCCAACCTACACTTTGAGATTAAAGTGCACAACAAAGATGACGGTGACTAGTACTAGTGACAAAAAGTGTTTCATAAATAGAATTTTCACAGCTTTTTTTTTTCCTCCTCATCTGATCTTAGGAGATAGATTGGGTATATATTGTTTTCCCAATTTTACAAATGAGTACACTAAAGTTACATGAAGCTAAATAATCTGTCCAAAGCTGCACTACAGTAGGTGGTACAGTCAGAACTAAAATGCAGCTCTTTATAATGTATACTCTTAGATGGCCATTTCTTCTATCAAACTAAGAAACACACACTACAATAGTTTATAATAGGGAGCCATTCAGTATAAGTTCAAGCATTCGTACAAACCCCAGTACTCTTTCCAGGCACTATGCAATAATTGAGGCTAAGGAACTACCCTGCATCATCAAGAAGATGGTCTTTAATGCAGGGTACTATATCAGGTTAGAACATAATAGAATATATTGTGAAAGATTTGTTTTAAGTTTTAACATTTTAAAATTTAATATACTTCAAGTGCTTCCTATTACTTGGGGGCCTCACTTATACAGAATAACCTAGTGAAACATTGATTCATTTATTGAATAGATATGCCAGGTAATTGAGATATTACTAGGACGACATTTACACAACTTTGTAACCCTTTGAAAACATTTTCAGTTTTGTATATATTATTTTACCTTTATTTTTATTACCCTTTGTTATTATAAAATGTATCTACATAGTATACATATCTATACTTTGTATTCGTCATAGGCAGTATTCAACAATTCCTCGTCAGGTCAGAACTTTCCAGTACTCCCTGTTTTTCTACTTCCTACTACTTTTCTACGACGTAAGTCACACAGTCAGGTGCTCACCTTTTGTTTCATCCCTGAAATTGTAATTTTTCGTTCTTGATCCTCATCCCTTCACTCTGTTGAATGAGACCCTTTAAGCTCTATTTATGACCATTAACTTGTTGCTTAAATTTTCTCGTGTAAACGTGGCTGAAAGGCTCTTGTATGGCATGGTCTTAGCCTGTGTTGCTCCATGGACTGGTGGGTTGGAGCTGGCTTCCCATCACTTTCTTCTGCGTTCTTAACCTTGAAGTCCTAAAACATGAAACTATCTCAGACTTCTGTATGGATCATGTTCAGCCCTTCCTTCTCTGGTGGCAAGCTACTTTCTTACTATAAATCCAGAGGGCCATGCCAACAGCCCCCCACCCCAACCCCAGCAGGCCTACACATTTTGAAGGGAGCCATGCAATGAATAGGGCACCAGAATGTTCTTTATCAGTTCTATAATTTCCTAATATCAAGCTCCCAAATCCCCCAAATGGTCCCTTTCTTTTCCAATGCCTTTATTCCCACGGACCAATTTCTTTTAGCATTATCTTTCTCTTTAAACAATTGTCAAAAACTCTGATGCCCCTCTTTTACCTTTGTGTCTTGAACAGGGGCACTTGAGCCCCCATGCTTATAGCTTTATGGTTTGTTTCACCAATTTGGGCTCCAGCTTCTTAAACTCACTCTTTAGATATTTTTAATCCATGCTGCCTTTTATCTGCTGCTCTTGCCTATGTGATATAATATGTCACCTGTATCAGATGTGACTGGTGTGATTGGCCATACTGCGCCTGACCAAAGGAAGCCCCAACGTGGATCAAAATGGAAAACTTCTAAGCCTTTTAGTACAAGTGCAGAAAAGTAGAGATAGCCCCACCAAATTCAGTAAAGTAAGTGTTTCAAGTTTTAAAAAAGCACAGACACTGGACTCAGATGATGAGGCTTCCTGAATAGTATAACACGTAGGTTGTTCCTGGGTGCTGAATACTAAGTGTCCTAGTCTTCTCTGGCTTCTATGACAAAATATTACAGCCTGAGTGGCTTAAACAATATACATTTATTTCTCACAGTTTGGGAGACTGGAAGTCCGAGAGCAGGGTGCCAGCATGATCGGGTTCTGGTGAGGGCCCTCTGCCTCTTCCTTAGACAACTGCCTTTTACTCTGTCTGCTCATGGCAGAGGGGAGGCAGGGGGAGAGAGAGAAAGAGAGAGAGAGAGAGAGAGAGAGAGAGAGAGAGAGAGAGAGAGAACGCAAGCATTTTGGTGTCTCTTATAAGAGCACTAATCCTATCATGGGGGCCCCAGCCTAATAACCTCATCTAACCCAATTACCTTCAGAAGGCCCCACCTCCAAACACCACCACATTGGGTGAATAGAGCTTCAACATATGAATTTGGGGAGGGGGGAGTGGTACAAATATTCAGTCCACACACTAAGGATGTGAAAGAAAGCAAATCCAATATTCACAACATCTTCAGCCGTGGATCTCTCTTCCACATGAGCTGCCAACACTACAGAACTCAGGGCATGCTTTTGAGAGATGAAGGGGAAGCCTGAGAAGCCAAGCTCACCCTGTATCTGTATCTCATTTGCTTTTTCAGACTGCTGATCCACTGCTTTAAGAATCAACTAAAGTAAAAGCGACCTTGAACATGGATCAGACATCATGGTTTGGTCTCACACAGCTGTAATCAACTGCTCCTTATTTTTATCTCCACTGATCTGTAGCCCTTATCAGTGGCTCTACAGGCAACACACAGAGGAAGGGGCTCTGTGGGAGGCTTTGTTTCACTCCTGGCTTCGCATCCATTTCCCTTCCCCACCCTCTTTATTTTAACTTCTCTAGCCGTTGATCCTGAGCATGCGATTGCATTGACATCAAATAAAATCATTCTTTCAAGAAACATTTTTTAAGCTCTTACTATGTGCCAGGTTCTTACTATGTGTTCAGGGCACTGAATGTACAACAGTGAACAACAGATATGAAAACGTTTCTCTGGTGAAACTGACATTAGGCAGAATACCAACAGATGGTGAAAAGTGCAATGGAGATGACAAAGCAGGGCAAGACACTTTGAACGGGATGGACAGGGAAAGCATCACTGAGAAGGTGATGTTGAAAGAAAGGCCTGAAAGAAGTGTCGTGCAGACAGCCTGGGGAAGAGTCCCAGGTGGAGAGAGCAGGAGGCGCACCAGCACGGAGGTGGGAGCAGCCTTGGGATGTGCGAGGAACAGCAAGGAGGCCGGCATGGCTACAGAGGAGTTGGAGAGGGAGCTATGTAGGGCATCACAAAGTGCTCACAGGGAATCACAGGGTACCTGTGATAAACCCCCACACCATGGCCCGAAGAGAAAGCCAACTTGCTGTGAATTAAATGGATTTTTCTTTGTTCATCCATAATAAATATCCACCCTACCTCCTTCCATGAACATTTTCTGCCGTATCTCGTGTCTAAGTCTATCAGTTACTTCTGTGTAAGGCCCACTGCTAGACTTGCCTGTCTTGGGTATAAGTTTGCCACTAACTTTATGTAGTTCACATTAAATAATGCAGGTGGTATCCAGTTTCCTAATATCCCTTATCTCTCTTTTAAAAGCACTGCAGTTATTCCCAATGATAATACTAATAGCTATCACACACTGAATGCCTGCCGTGCTGGAAACTGTACAGATGTTATGGCATTTGATCACCCAACAACTCCATAGGTTAAATATTATTATTCCCACTTTACAGATGATCATATTGAGACTTCAGGAGGGTGAACACCTTGACTGGGCTTACAAACACAGATTTTAAACCTTTCCTGATGCAAATGCTGCTGTTCTTTTCACCACAGCAGGCTGCCAGTCTCCTTAGACAGGCCAATTCCCCCATAATATAGTTTTATAGAGTTCAACATTGAGACTTTTTCTTGAAATCATCTCTCCTGACACCTTGACAATTTCTTCTCCTCAAGCAGGCTCCAGAACTCCCTGACATCTTAGAAGGCAGAGAAGTTTCTTTTCCTTGATCTTCTCAGTTGCCGTAATTTAAATTTTGCTGTCTTCTAATAGGAATGTATATATCCCTTCTATATCCATGTCAAATGTTCTGTCTTTTTTTTTTTTTTTTTTTTTAAAGATGACTGGTAATGGGATCTTAACCCTTGACTTGGTGTTGTCAGCACCACGCTCACCCAGTGAGCAACCGGCCATCCCTATATGGGATCCGAACCCGTGGCCTTGGTGTTATCAGCACCACACTCTCCCGAGTGAGCCACAGGCCGGCCCAAATGTTCTGTCTTTTGATAAATTATTCTTAGTTATTACCGTAACAAAATCAGAAAAGTTAATATATTTTTTCTTTGACTACACAGCACCTATTCTTGTAGTATTTACTTCCAACAGATTCTGCCAAATTACTTCTTTTTTGTAACTTTTTTCTCAGAGGCTATTGGTAAGTTGCATTCATTTCAGCATTCTTCTAGGACAATTCTAAATATTTGACTTATTTTTGCTGCTTCCAATATTGTCATCTTTTTTACAATGATACAGTTGATCTGTATCTGCGTCTCTCCATCACTCTTCAATCAAGTAACCTTGATATATTTTCCCTTTCATGTACGTTCTGGGATTCATATGGTCCTATCCATTCCCATTGTTGACCTTTTCCATTCTCACATCCGTGTGTGTGTGTATGTGTGTGTTGAAACATTTTTTTAAAACACCCAACCGTATATCTTTTATTTTTCTTAAATGGTAATGCCCCCAGGACACCCTCTTTACTCTCTGCCATTAAATGAGCAAATTTTGATGCTTTAAGGAAGGGTAGATACAGCTTTTCTTTACTTTTTTCTTTTTTTCATTTTTTTCTCCTGGGACTGCTGACTGGCATGGGGATCTGAACCCTTGACCTTGGTATTATTATCAACACTGTGCTGTAACCAACACAGCTTTAAAAAAGTAGTCTCTACTGGGCTTTAATCATAAAATTATATGTTTTTAAGAACCTGTAAATTTCAAAATTTCTTTTAGATATCTAAATGCAAGACTGTCACACCCACTAGTATGACTGTGATAAAAAACTGACAATCCGAGTGCTGGCAAGGATGCAGAATTACAGCTACATTGCTGGTGGGAATGTGAAATAGTGCAGCCACGTTGGGAAGCAGTCTCACAGTTCCTCAAACAGTTGACCATAGTGTTACCATATGGCTCAGCAATGCAACTCTTAGGTATATACCCAAGATAAGTGAAAATATATCCATACAAAAACATGTTCATGAATGTTCATAGAGCACTGTTCATAATAACGAAAAATGAAAACAACCCAAATGTCCATCATCTGGTAAATGAATAAGCAAAATTATTTATATAATGAAATATTATTCAGCCATAAATAAGAATTAAGTTTTAGTACATGCTACAATGAGAATGATGTTTGAAAATATTATGCAAAGGGAAAGAAGGCAGACATGAAAGACCACATATTGTATGATTCCATGTATATGAAATGTACAGAATAAGCAAATCTATGGAGACACAAAATAGATTGGTGGTTACCAAGGGTTGTGGGGAGGAGGGGATAGAGACTGACTACTAATGGATGTGGGGATTTTTTTTTGGTGTGGTGAAAATCTTCTAAAATTAGATAGTGGCGATAATTGCACAACTGAATATTCTGAACAAAACCCACTGATTTATACACTTCAAAGGGGTGAATTTTATGGTATGTGAACTATGCCTCAATAAAGCTGTAAAAAAGAAAGAAAGAAAGGAAGGAAGGAAGGAAGGAAGGAAGGAAGGAAGGAAGGAAGGGAGAGAGAGAGGGAGAGAGAGAGAAAGAAAGAAAGGCAAGCCTAGACAACTGGGACTCTATTAGGCACAGATGGTGAAAACTCAGGATATGGTGCAAGTGAAAGGTCAAATCTTCAGGAACAAACACAGAATATTCTGAGAAGTGGGAGGGAGAGAGAGTGAAAGAAAGAGGGATGAGCAAGAAGCCAGATGCCAGGGATCCACCTTCCCCACCCCCTCCAAATTAATAGGTGGGGAATCTGTGAGGGGAGTAGGGGTTTAACAAAAATGCTCCAACCAGGTTTTAGGAGAAAACTGACAACAGAGTAGACTTAAGCCACCTTCACTCTTTGGGACTCTGGGAGACCAACTGTCAGAGAGCCCCTCACTAACAAAGAATGATCCTAGCAGAAGAAAAATGGATGCAAGAAAAGACGGCCACTTCTCTCTTAGCTCCCACCTGGCATAGAAGGATCCAGAGGTTTCCACACGCTCACAGTAGAGGACATGGAAGGCAGCTGAATGCTGAGAGCCAGCAGGCCTGTCATGAGGCCACTGCACTGAGGGGCAAGGTGACCCTCTGGCAAAAACTGCAGGTGGAGAGCCTAATCCAGGGGCCATATTGTGACTGAGACTTGGAGGGCCTAAAGAGCAGTCATGGGCTGAGGTGGGACCAAGTCAGCAGAGTGAAGAACAGCACTGTGCCTGGACTGGCCTGACAGAAGAGACCACATTTCATTAGCCCTACCCCTCATTATTGGATACCAGGAAGTTGCCCAATGATGAGGTGTGGCTATCTGGGAACATTACTGTCCCGGCTGGTGAGGACCCACATAAGAACCCCCGTGCCAACGTCTGTCACTATCTTGGGAAGAAGGAGACAAGGGTGTGTAATAAAACTCTGGAACACTGAGCATTTACCCAAAGAGACTAAGTTAACACAGAAGAGATTACTTTCGATGCACAGAGACTGTGTGTCCAATAATTATTCGATTTGAAGGTACCTCTCACCACCACGCATCTATTGGAATAGAGACTTCAGATGGAGATGAGAATACTTATCAGGGATTTTTGACCATCACTGACACTCTGGGCCAGATAATCCTTGGTTGTGGGGGGTTGACCTGGGCATCGCAAGACATTTCGCAGCATCCATGCCTTGTACCCACTAGATGCCATGCTGTGACTAGATCCATGCCTTACCCCCATGACAATTGGTCACCTGGGAGGCAAAATTGCTCCAGTCAAGAACCACTTTGTTACAACAATAAAGAATGCCACGCATTGTGCACACATGTGAGTATGGAAGGTACATTTTTCAGCCCTTCTCTCTACATACATGTTCCAGCTCAGGCTTCAGATATTCTACATGATGTGAGCTGAGCAAACTTCCTCTCCTGTCTGATGTCCTCCCCCGTTGACCACTGTGAAAAGCCTGAAAGCCATGTCCTTTCATGCATAATACATGCCCTTCTTTGTATTCAGCATTGTTTCTTGTACTAAAATTACATCCTGTTTCTTTGCTCTCAGAGCCCCACAGGCTGTGTCTTGAGCTTCCTGTGTTCTTATATTATTTGTATTACCTGTTCCAAGATGTGCTTTCTCCCGTTGGTATGATTTGAATTAGTCCTTCTGGGTCTCCTGTGACCTCCCTCATAGTTCCACGCTTCTCTTTGTACTTCTCTTAAACTGGGCCCATGTCTGCTGGCTCTGCTCTGCCTTTTCTATCTTGTCTTGTTCCCCATTGGCTTTTTGGAGGCTGCCATCCCCAACCTGCTCCACCTTCACCCTGCCACCCTCCTGTGGAACCTGACAGGCCATCTCTTCTGAATGAGGAAAGGTTTAGCCTTCCATTCCCCTCCCTGTCTTCCTTTTCCTGGCCTCTCTTATTCCTCCCTGCCTTCTTTCTCTGCTTTTATTCTTTCTTCCTTGTCTACTGCAAGCTGAAATACAGCTTATTCATTATGTCCCTCATCTCACTGCTCCTTTCCCACATTTGCAATATGTCTGTGGCCCTCCCTGTGTCAGCTGTGGCATCTCGCTACTCCCACATGAAGAACAGCCGAGGGTGGAGAGCCTGGTATGAGGGAAGAGCACAGTGCTAGGGTCAGCCATGGAGCTGGGACCTTATGTTTTGCCCATCTGAGTAAAATGGGGGTAATAAGAGTGCCCTATGGGTCACTGGAAGACTAAACGAGTTTGTAGTGTACAATGTTCAGTACATTCTAGACTGTACACTCTGGTATCTAGTGTATACACAGTGGAAGTTTGTCAAATGGCTGAAACTTTCCATCACATGTAGCCCAAGGCCTGGGGCATAGTAATTGATCAAGGCAAAAGTGTACTTCAACTGAACTGAACCAAACTCTCCTTCCCACACTAGATTTTACAATCCAGACCTCAAATCAGAATGTTACTGTCTTCATATGTCTCAATCTGGTCTTCTTCAGGTTGAAACCTCTCCTACATCTATGATTCGAATCCTCAAGAAAAAAAGATGTTCCCTCAACCTACTATACAGAATTTTTCCAAACCCTTCTTGCTGCCTTTTCTCCTACTGCACCCTCTAAAATGAATTCCATTTTTCTGCTCATCTGAAGCTTATATCAAACTCCTTTACTTTCTGGGAATTTAATTACAACAAATATGTCCCTAGGGTTCATGCCAACTGGATTAGTAATCAGGGTCTCTTGCACACAATCTCTGTGCAGCTTTTGAAGCAGATCCTCATGCCAAATCTTCCCTTGGAGGACTCTTCCTGCTCTCTTTCCTTCTCTCCTAATGTGGAAAAGGTCTCATAGTTTCTCTCATTGTCTGGCTTCCTCTCTGCCTGTTGCTCTCATGGAGGACTCAGGAGGGACACTGCCATCATGAATTGCCTTCTTTTGAATTCTTTTTTCTTGCTCCCCATCCTTTTCTTTCTCTTCCCTCTACCCTGCTACCATTCTTTAGATTTTTTTCTTTTCCTTCTGATTATTAAAGTCAATTTAATCCTGTTGAATAAACTGAGCAGGTGGTATTAGCTCCACTGACAGATGAGAAAAGTCACAGAGTGGCACATTACTGCTATCGTTCAAGTCACAGAATGGCATTAACCCCATTTTACAGATCATAAAACTGAGGCTCAGAAAGCTTAAATAATTTAATGTAAGACACTCAGCTAGAAAATGTCAGAGTCGTGAGTTAGATAATTTTTCTCTTGACTCCAAAGCTCATACACTTTCAATTTTAGCATTCCACTTCACACATGAAGGGGCTGCATTTCTAAAACCCATTTAGCTTACTTTATGAATATTTATTATCTAGAGTAGAAATGCATCAAATTTGCAGACAAACAAGGTAAGGGCAAATCAGTAATATTATGTTTAGCTATTGATATGAGATGGAGCTGCTTGCAAAATTAAAATTCATTACAGGCAGTAGATCTTTCTCATGACTAGGCTTTGCTGGATCTTATTATCTTGAAGGAGCAGCAAAATAAAAGACTTGGGGTTTAGTAGGGTAATGAAACAAGTTGATTTAGTCCTCAGTTGAGCAAAATGGTCCACAGCCTGCATGACTGCTCACTCACAGTGCCCTAAAGAGCTGTGGCATGGACTGGGAAAACGAGATTGGTCTTTGCAGAGCTGCATGTGAGTCACCTGCATTTTCAACATTGGAAGCTTGATCAGTATTTCTATAATAAAGTTAGAAGCCAGGAAGATCTGAAACTGGATTATATATCTCTTTGAAAACGCAGACTTTGTTTCTATGAATAACTGGAATAGATTTAAGGCCCAAGTTAAAATGTCAGATGCCTGAATCCACTTTATGAAAGGAGATATGCTTTGCTCTAAGCTGGAGGTTTTTATCTTGAATCCACGGATGGACCACGTGGCATGTGAGGGCGCAGAAGGCCAGGGGGCACACTGAGGTGATATATGCATATGTGCATGTTTATGGATAGAGATTTTGTAACTTTCATGAGTTTCACAAAAGGGACAGAGAATGGTTAGCCACTAATAGGGAAGTTAAAGCCTGGGGAGTATGTGAGCCTACCTAGAGAGATTGGGAACAGAGGGATGTCCCAGGCAGAACCTAGGAAATTGACCAGCTATCTGATACATCAGACATTTTAATAAAATGATTCTCAAATCAGTGTCGCGTGAATAACAGATAGTGTGACTGTGTTTTACGATTGGGGAGGCGGTGGTGATTACTGCTGACTTTTGACCTGGGGCCTATGGATGCACCATGTGAGGTTCATAAACTCCCTGAAATTGGATGCAAAATTTTGTATGTATGTATATAGGAGCATATTTCTTGGGAGAGAAGCTCTAACTTCCATCAAAGTCTTAGAGAGTGTCCTTACTAAGATTAAGAACTACTTAGTAAGGGTAAGAACTACTGAGGTGGAAGAATCATTAGGAATCTTTAAACTTCTGGCAGTGACAGTAATTCGGATTCCTTCCTTCCTATGTCGAAATCCCATCTTTGTATAATCTCTTTTTCATCTCTCTCTCTTTTTTTTGTTTATTTCACATAGCAGCATTAACTGCCAAAAAATGCGGTCCAATGAGAATACATGACAGCTGAGAGCGGGGAGCTCAAAGGGGGGAACCAGAGAGGATTAATGTAAGAAGACTCCCCAGAGCAGGCCTCTTTAGAGTAAGGTCTACCGGGTCTGCTTATATTTGAGTCCTGAACTGGCATGCAAGAAGAAGGCTGCTCAGGCAAAAAGGCATTGACAGGAGGGCTTGGGCTGACCACATAATTGAGTATCAAGTTCACATGCAAGACAAGGGATTTACCCTTTTATTGTGTAAGACACTATAAATGAGGAAGGCCGTTGCCAGATGGAACACTTCATAGACTATTTATCATTATAACGTTGTCAGGAGGAATTGACTGACCTGGTGGGTTCATCAGAATTCTGAGCAATGGCTTCATTACGTGATAATTCAGTGCACAAGATTTATATAGCCCTTGTCTTCATTAACAATATAAATATTTCTTTAAAATAACATTTTGGAATTGAGCACAGAATTGTAGTAAGTTTCTTCCCTCCCCACCCCCCGAACTGCTAGCAATTGATTCTCACCTACTTGTGTAGATGTCACTTAGGTTTCAGCGCTCCCAAGAATCACCCACAAGGCATGAGTTACTGTGCTATAATTCACAACTTGTCAGGGTTTCTAGATTTCATAAAGGAAGCTGTCCTTGGCATCAGTGGGAAGTCTCTAAGAACAGACTGGATCTGTGACAGGGCTACCTCAGAATAATCTGGAATCCAAATGGTGCTCTTGACTTCCCAATTCATTCTCAACAAGAGCCCAAGTCTGTTGCAATTGCGCCCCCATTTATGTAATAGGTTTACTTTTGAAAATCAGTGTGTAAATTACACATACCAACATGCATAAATACTGAAGCTTTGCATTAACATCATATGGTTGTTATTGCAGAACAAGTTTTTGTAAAGTTATATGTCTTTTCGTACTGTGAATATCACCATTGGTTTTATAAGCATGGGTTTTAATGTTTACTTAAACTAAAATCTATTTGCATGTGAGCCCAGGAAGCTACTGATTGCTGTCTTCCTGTGTTCAGGCTGATTGGGTCAATATTTTCACAGGGCCTATCTAATTCTTTTAAGTTCAGAGCAGATGGCCCTGTCACATGAATGATAAACTGTAAAAACTGATCATGCATACAAGAAAAATTAGTATTGTAATCAAATAAAACTTGTTACAATGTTAAAATGAGACATGTCTAGTGATTTTTGTGGTAATTGGGCCAAAATATTAAATGGTTCCTATAAGTGGCTATAATTAGTGTGGCTCCTTCAGGTCAAGCAAATATTTCTAGGGACAGCAGATATTGATAAGACAGTTACAATAAAACTGACCAATATTGTCTTTGAATATTGGTCCATGACTAGGTCCATGACTCAAGGACACTCAAGGCTTTTCTTCATTCAGCTGGGCAAGGAGTTCCTGTTGACAGAGATTTATTGTGTCAGACCTAATCCCATAAGACCAAATCAGTTAAGTCAGACTTACTATTGACCAGGAGTTCTGCAACTTGAGCATGAGTCAGAATCCCCTGGAAAGTACAGATTGTTGGGACCCACTTCCAGCTCTTCTCTTTCAATAAGCTGAGGGCTGGGCCTATTCACATTTCTAACAGGTTCTCAGGTGATGCTGTGTCTGTTAGGGGGCCACACTTTGAGAACCACTGGCTTAGAGGAAGGGTGGGTGCCTGCCTTAGTTCATTTTCTGCTGCCATAACAGGATATTGGAGACTGGGTTATTTATAAAAATAGAAGCTTATTTGCCTCATGATTCTGGAGGCTGGAAAGTTTAAGAGCATACTAGTTTCTGGCGAGGGTCTTTGTGTAGCATCATCCAATGGCAGAAGGCAGAAGGGCAAGGGGGGACTGAATTTGCTTTTATAACAAACCCATGCTTGTGATGACATTAATCTGTTAATGAAGGCAGAGCCCCCTTCGTCTAATCATCTGTTAATGTTCCCACCTCATACTGTCACAATGACAATTAAATTTCAACATGAGTTTTGGAGGGGACATTCAATCCAAAGCAGTGTCACTGCAGGAACCTCAGGTACAAATGGTTTATCAAGAGAAAAAACTTAAAAAGTGGTCTTTTTCACCACCCAGCATGGGGAGAGAACTGGGTATAGCGATGGGTGGGCTTTGGGGGCTGCCGGCACTCCTTACTATTGCTCTCACCAAAATCTCACATGCATTCATGGATTCCTTTGTTTGTTAAAAAAATTATTTACTTAGCACCTATGAGGATAAACCATGTAATTAAGCATTAGAGACACATCAGACATTAGTACTGCAGCAGAAGACCTTAGGTACAGGAGGTATGATGAGACGTAAACATCAATGAGAATCTAGGTTGACAATGAGGAGCTAGTTGTACCTGCAAGAGGTACAACTCCTGCTCCAATATATTCCCCTGGTTTATTCATCTCCTACTCTCTCCAGTGACTTTTCCCACATGCTGTCTCCACAGTCACTCAACACCCCTTGCCTTGTTCTCACTGTCAACTGATTGCTTACTTTTCACTTTACCAAGAACAATGAAGCAACCCATAAAGAACTTCTGCAAGCTTCCACAACCACATCTCTCCAACTACCTACACCTGAACTATGTGTCCAGTCTTCTTGCCCATTATTCTGAATGTATTAGCTAGGGTTCTCCAGAGAAACAGAACCAACAGGATGTGTCTGTGTGTACATACATAGATGATGGATGGATAGGTAGGTAGGTAGGTAGGTAGATAGATAGATAGATTTTAAGAAATTAGCTCACACAATTGTTGGTGCTGGCAAGTCCAAAATCTGCAGGACAGGCTAGCAGGCTAGAAACCCAGGGAAGAGTTAATGTTGCAGCTGGAATCCAAAGGCAGTCTGGAGGCATAATTCCCTCTTCCTTGGGGGATATCTGCATTTTTTTAAGGCCTTTAACTAATATCATGAGGCCTACCCACATTATGGAGGGGGGTCTTTTTTACTCTAAGTCTACTGATTTAAATATTAATTTCATCCAAAAATACCATCACAAAAATATCCAGGATAATGTTTGACCAAATATCTGAGTAATGTGGTCCAGCCAAGTTGACATATAAAATGAACCACTGCACTGATTTAAATGGTTGTGCTGTTGCCCAGGCCAGCCCTTCCAGTGGTACCCTTGACCATGCCTCTTACCTATTCATGGACTTCTCTCCTGCCATTCATTCCTCACTCTCCTTCCTTATGAATTTTTCTAACATACTGGATTTTTCCCATCATCATTAAAACATGTTATAATACCTCTCATTGTTACAAACCTCCCCTTGACCCTGAATCCTACTCTAGCTACAGCCCCATGGCTCTGCTTCCCTTTAAAGCAAAACTCACCCAGAGAGTTGTCTATACTTGTTCTCTCCATTTCCACTCCTCCCATTCTCCATTGAACCCATTGCAGTCAGGCTTTCATTCCTTAAAACTACATTTGCCAGGGCTACCAATGACTTCTTGGTGTCAAATCCAGTAGTAGTTGTTCGGTCCTAATTGAACTAGTCCATTTCTATTGCTTATAATGGAATACCTGAAACTGGGTAATTTATAAAGAAATGAGATTTATTTTTTACAGTTTTGGAGGCTGGGAAGTCCAAGGTCCAGGAAACACATCTGGTGACAGCCTTCTTCTGGGTGGGAACTCTCTATAGGGTCCCGTGGTGACCTAGGTGTCACATGGCAATGGGCTTAGCAAGAGAGCTAACCTCCTCACTTGATCTCCATTTAAAGCCATCAGAACCATACCCATGATAACTCATTATTCCATGAATGGATCAATCCATTCAGGAGGGCACAGTCTTCGCAAGTTAATCACCTTATAAAAGCACTGCCTTTCAAATATCATAATTGGATTTCCCACCCTCTTAACACTGTTACAATGGGGTCATATTTCCAACACATGAACTTTGGGGAGACACATTTAACCCATAGCACTAATCAAGCAGCAACATTTGGCAGACTTGGTCTCATTATCCTTCAACATGTTCTTCACTTAGCTTTAATTGCATCACACTCTGGGTTTTACTCTTACCTTCTTGGCCATTAACTTCTCAGTCTTTGTTGCTGGTTTCTCCTCACCCTCCTGAGCTTTAAATATCAAAATACCCCTGGGCTCAGTCCTTGGCCCTGTCCTCTTTTCTATTTATGTCAACCTTCTACATGATCTCATGTGGCCCCATAGCTTTAAATGCTTTGGATGTACCAGTGACCCCAAAGTTACTCTAAAGAATGAATAACTGCAAGCTCTGATGGAAATATACACAGTGCTGTGAAATCATACATCAGTGGTTCTTGTTCGAGTCTAGAACAGGGGTTTGCAAACTTTGGCCTGGGGTCCAGTATTTAGCCTGTGACCTGTTTTTCCCAATAAAGTTTTATTGAAACACAGCCATACCCATTTGTATCTTTTAAGGTTGCCTTTGTACTGCAATGGCAGAGTTGAATCGTTGCAGCAAAGATCACAAAGCCAGAAACCCTGAACATAGTTAATGTCTGGCTCTTTATAAGAAGTTTGTTGACCCCTGGCCAAGAAATTAGAGAAAACATGATATTTGAGCTGATGTCAGAAAGACGAATAGGAGTCATCCAGGCAAAGAAAGGGCAAGAGCATTCCAGGGCTCCAGAACAGTACAGGCCTTAGAGGGAGGGAGCCTGAGGAATTAGAGAAACAGATGGAAATCTAGCATGGCTGGAAAATGAATTCCAGACTACCAGATAAGGCTGGTTAAAGGTGGACACAGTTGTGTACTTCACAAATACAGCCTAAAACAGTGCTTGCAAAACTCACTCTGTGTAAAAACACCTGTTAAAATGCAGATTCTGATTTAATAGGTTTGCGATGGGGCCTGTGGTTCTGCATTTCAAGCAAGCTCCCAGGTGTCACCCAAGTGGTAGGTCTGCAGATCACAATTTGAGTAGAAAGCCATACGCCTCCTAGAAAGTAGAAGGACAAGATCTCATTAAAGCTAAGTAGCTGGACAGGGGCATGAGGGGGAGGAAGAAATCAAAGATAATTCCAAGTTTCTAACTTGAGCAGCCATGTGGCGCCACTTACTAAGATTGGAAGACTGGGGACCAAGCAAGTTTGAGGATGGACATGATGAGTTAAGTTATGGATGAGTTGAATTTGTGGTGCCTGTGGGACATTTAGATGTAGACCAGAAAGTAGTTGAATATTTAAGGTTGAAGCTGAAAAGGGAAATTAAGAGTAAGGGAAGGTTTTTCAAAATTACATGAGTGAGACTTTAGCAATTTTATAGGTTGAGGGGAAGCAAGGTCTTATGGGATGAATGCAGAGGAATTGCTCCTCTTGGACAGGAAGAGGCAAGTGTGTAAAAGGTAATAATATGTATTCATGCAGATGTGCTGTGTGGATGTGAGCTTGCCTCTCTTTCCCTTGTGAAAAAGGAAGCCAGGTCATCTGCTGACATGAAGGGATGGAGTTGAGAATGGAAGAAGGAAAAGAACACATTTATGGTATGCATATGTGTGTGCAAAATATCAGAAACGTGTTTCTTTTGATAAAATTTTATTTTATTTTTCTTTAAGCATCATGGTTAAATGGTGCAGTGGAAAAAGCATGGAACTTGGAGAGAATCGAGAAACCTGGTTTTAGTACCGGTGCTACTACTGACTTACCATTTGACCCTTGACAAATCCCCTTTCCTCCTTCGGCCTCAATTTCCTCATTTGTAAAATGAGAGGGGTTGGAATTGATCTCTAAGGTCTCATCCAGTTTTATGGTTCTAACTCAATACAAACAAATTTTTAACTTAGCATATAGATAAAGGACAGATATATTTATGTTTTATCTCAGATATTAATGAAGAATAACTATTCTGTCAAGAATCAGATGACAGTCAAATATACAATTCATTTCAAATCATTCTAAAGGTATTCAATGCATTCTAAAGGATAAGAAATTCCATAGGGACTTAGCTAATGTACAATTTCTGACCAAGGAAATGCAATAATATATAACACTTATAATATTCAAAGCGTTTTGCAATTATGAATCCTTTTCCACAAAATGCCCTCGAAGATTGTTATTACGTTTTAAGATGGCATGTAAACCAAGGCAAGGAGATTGTGACTCGTCTAAAGCCTTATAAAGAATCTTGCAATCCTGTTCATTAAAGCCAGGGCCTGAAAAAGGGTCATGTTTGGCTGATTTTTTTTTTTTTTACTTGAAGTGAAAACGATCTAGAGTAAGCTTGTGGGGGAGCTGGGTCAAGTCACCTTCACCTACTGACATAAAGTATATCCTACCAAAACGATTCCCTTCTTTTAGTAGTATTTGGGAAGCTCCTTGAGAGCAAGAAACCATATACAGCCCATCTTGATATTTCCTACAATTCCTAGAGCATATAGTAGGAGCTCAACAATTAACTGTTGAATAGGAATTAATTAACTAATTAATAATTAATTAATTTTTTTGGCATCGTGTTTTATAATGAGAAAAATTCAATTTTTCCCAGCTAAGTTCTTGCCACAAACAGGAACGTAATGGCTGATACTCAAGTCAGAATTTTGCTTATAAAGAATGTGGTTCTTAAATTGGGTTCCTTGGAAGGAAGTTGGTTCTTGCCCAACCCGTTCTCCGGAAGGAGAAAGTGGACTTTGGCTTTTCACTGAGTTGCTGGGTGCCAGTCTAACTCAAGTTCTGCTCTTCTGTTGTCTCATCTAGAAGTTCAGAGTAATAGTGCCTCCTCCTATCTATCCCAAAGGCTTTCGTGAAGATAACCTCTTAAGTACACTAAGACCTTTGAAAAAATGTCTTATATATGTGCAAAGTATTATCATATACACATGAGATACATTTTAGCCAGATAAATTTTAAAACCAAAATAAATAGAGTTTGTAGAATACTAAATAAATGGATATACCGAACATACCTGCCTCTCAGGGGAGTTGAAAGAAGTAATTGATGCTTGTAAACTTCCTTGAAGCTTTTGAATTAAAGGGTCTAGAATTTGCAAGGTATGATTACCTTCCTTATTATAAATGTTATAATTAATACACATACATATTTTCCAATTCAGATGCATAGCTAGGACTTGTTTAAAATGGATAACCCTTTAAAATGAGTATTTGGGGAGGTAGCCTCTATTTCCTCTAGAGTTTGACTCATTTGGGTGGGCACCAATTGATATGGACTCTGGTCTCACCCAAGTACATTCTGCCACCTGTATTTTGTAATCGTAGTGATTTGCTTTGCATCTGCAGCAGGATGAACTTAAATATCCCTGTGTTATCATTGATTCAGGCCTGACAGAAATCAGGAGCCAAATGAAAGGGAGGAGAGCAATTTCTATGTCTAACAAAGTTACCTCAGATTGCTTGACGTTCTCTGTGTCACTTGCTTTAAAAACATTCTTCTAGCTTCATTAATCTGTCTTTGGTAGGTAGCAACTAGATATTCCTTATAGTCTAGATTTTCACGTTCCCAAAATATTGGCACTAGAGTTGGAAGGAGAGGAGGGATATATGAGTGAATGGGCTGAATAGGGGCAGACTGGTGGGGGCAGTTGTGGGGGGCAGGGCAGGGAGTGACCAGTAAGTAGTCTTGTTGTTGTTGTTGTTGCTGCTGTTGTTTGTTTTGTTATGTTTTGGTTTTATTGGTTATTTTGGTTATGAATATTCATGGAGTTGAAAGCAAATTGTCACCACTTGTGCCTAAGATGTGATGGCCAGATACATACTGACAGCATGTCCATTACCACAAATTGTGATTATACCTTGTGTCCCTCAGCCAATTATCCCCTCAGATATCCCCAACCTCCTTCCCCATCCCCCTTTCCACACTCCACTTTGTAGCCCAAGGTATGTTCTCTCCCTCTGCAAGTCCAACACACCACTGTGGTCTTTCTTTCCTCGCTTCTTTCTCTCTTACCTCCCACTTATGAGTGAGTACATGCGGAATTTATCCCTCTGTGCTTTGCTTATTTCACTCAACATAAGTTTCTTCAAGTTCATCCATGTTGTGGCAAATGGGAGAATTTCATTCTTTTTTATGGCAGAATAGTATTCCATCGTGTATCTATACCACAGTTTCCTTATCCAGTCGTCCATCTATGAACATTTAGATTGTTTTCATATCTCGGCTATTGTGAACAGAGCTGCAATGAACATGGGAGTGCAGGTATCCCTTTGACATGATAATTTCCATTCCTCTGGGTATATACCCAGAAGTAGGATTGCTGGATCGTATGGAAGATCTATCTGTAGTTGTTTCAGAAATCTACATACTGTAGGAGGGATATGTGAGTGAATGGGCTGGGATGGGGGCAGACAGGTGGGGCAGTCATGGGGCAGGGCAAGGACTGAACAGTAAGTAGTCTTTAAGCAGCAAATTCCTGTAGAAATTTTCAGAAATATACTGTGTTTACAGTCATCTGGTGAGAAAGTAGATACAATTAGTTTAGATTACAAAGCAATGTCCCACTTAAGTGCATACTGTTCAGAAGGACAGAAGACAAAATGCCTCTGCTCAAGCTCACCTGGTCAGGGTGCATTAGGACAAACAAAAAAGAAAT
The DNA here is from genome assembly GCF_000696425.1 of Galeopterus variegatus. Classification (NCBI taxonomy): domain Eukaryota; kingdom Metazoa; phylum Chordata; class Mammalia; order Dermoptera; family Cynocephalidae; genus Galeopterus; species Galeopterus variegatus. Next base: position 475,384 of record NW_007726878.1, read on the forward strand.
TGCTATTTTTATAGTCCCCAAATATTTGGATAGTGTTCATTGAAAAGTCTTTCAACTTGCCATAGATTGGAGTTTTCTATAATAAAATGTGGGAGGAAAAAAAAATGTCTCAACTCCTACTCCACTACCATCCATCCCTACATTGGGCATCAAACGAGAAGATCAAAACTCACTGGATCTATTTAATTGCATCATAAGTTATATATTCTAGAATGTCCTTTTTCCTTTTCTGAGTGAAATTTAGGCATTTTTCCCTCACTGCCGAAGGAAGTGACAATAAGTTTATCAGAGCCAAGCTATGGTAAGTGGTCCTTAAGCCCATTGAATTATACAGGTAATAGGAGAGAGATAATGACAGGCCCTTACACACGCAGTATTAATACCCAAGTAGCTAGAAGTCATCTGAGGTTTTCCTCTTTGGAGGCGGCTGAGAGGGATAGGGGAAGAATGAAACAGTTGACAGTTAAAAAAAATAAAAAGGCAGTGGTCTCCATTATGTTGTATACCCAGTGGGTTCTTGAAAAAGTGTGGGTTGACTATTTAAAAAGTGAATTGACCAAATCTCATTGTTGGATGACTGTTGCAATTATGAGTATTGTATTTCCAAACCCAAAACTGGGACACACACTTTGAAACTGGGACTGCCTAGAAAATTCAGGATGTGTGATATATCCAGCACTCTCATTCCATTCTCTCTTTGTACTCCATAGAGCTAAAGGAAAACATTTGTGATAAAGTTCTATGAAGGTTTGTCATGAATCTCATTTTATGTTAAGGAACAATTGGCATTTTGAATTGGAGTCCTGGGGCTGAAAGCACATGTGCATAATGTAAATATCTTAATTATCATTCATTATGCATCTTTGGAGGTACATTATTATACATAATTATGCATATGCCTCTAAAGAGGTATGGCTTCTACCTACAGTGACCACATTTTTCAAATCCCAAACTGAGAAGCATAATCAGAATGTGGTCTAACAAGGAGATTGGATTTTTTAAAATTAGGGCCATCCTGGAAAACCTCAAATGTCCCTTGGCAGTAGCTGCACCCAATGCACATGCACTTTTTAACTAAAGAAAAGCAGAATGAGCCTGTTCTTCAGAGGAAAGATGTCAGAAGGAGGTCAGGGCTGGGTGACCTCAGAGCCATTTGTTTGCTTGTTTTTTGCAGCTGGCAAGAGTGAGGGAGGCTGATAGCAGAAGCTTTAGGAAAAACAAAACAAAAACACACTCTCTCTATTTGGCAAGATGGGGAGAGGAAGGAGAAAGAGAAAGTAGAACTGTATTTTGAATATTTTGAAGGGGAGACAGTACCCTGGGAGGATCCTCACTTATGCTGAGGGGCTGGAGCTCTGGAGTCATGTGTGTGGACATGCAAGCTGGTATGGGCTGAATTGAGTTCCCCAAAATTTATATGTTGAAATCCTAACTCTCAATATCTCATAATATGATTATATTGTAGATAGGTCTTTTAAGGAGTTAATTAACCTAAAATGAGGTAATTAGGGTGGGCCCTAATCCAATATGGCTGGTGTCCTTGTAAGAAGAGATGAGGACAAAGACACACACAGAGGGAATACCATGTGAGGACACAAGGAGAAGACAACTATCTACAACCATCCTCCCAAGGAGACAGGCCTCAGAAGAAACCAACACCAGAACTGTGAGAATATAAATTTCTGTTGTCTAATCCACTCAGTCTATGGTACTTTCTTAGGGCAGCCTGAGCAAACTAATAAATGAGAGTACTTCAAAAACTTCATGGAAAAAATTGTATTATCTTTCAATTCTATTTTTCCACGAAGTTTTTGAAGTGCCCTCTTACTAGTATAATGCTGATGCTATGTGGGGCATCCAACAGGAAATGAGCCACTGGGTCTGGGAGAGAGAATAGGCTCTCTAGGAAGGGCATGGCACCAGTGTTGTACTCCTCTAGTTCTTAGAGCAAGCCCCAGTAAGTTTAGTAGAATATATGATGCTCCCTAAGGCCTTATGGGCCTTGAATTATCTACTCCTGATTCCAGCCTCTCCAGAGTAACTTGAGGATCATGTTTATCTAGCATGAGGCTACACCAGAGTTTACAATGAAACCAGCTTGCAAAGACCCCGAAAAGGCTTACGTAGGGGATTTCTGATAAGAGAGCTGATGGATGTTACCCTCTAGTACCCCAAGGAAGGTTACAATATTATGAAACAGCATCATCTTCAAATGACACCTCAATAGCTGTGTGAATTTGATCATACACGAGCACGATATTCAGCTGTAGTTAGTTTGTTTTCGTTGGTTCCTGGCTTACCTGCCTTTTTCCAGATGAAATGGAACTCAGGGTAACCAAGATGCCATCTCATCATTTGTCTCTTCACTAGACACATTGTAGTGGTCAGGACTTATCTCTCAGCCTGTGTATCAGTCCATTCTGTTGCTGATAACAAAATACCAAAAACTAGGTAATTTGTAAGAAAAGGAAATTTATTTCTTACGGTTTGGAGGCTGGGAAGTCCCAAGTCAAGCAGGTGCATCTGGTGAGGGCCTTGTTCTTCAGCAACGCAGGGTGTCACATGGTGAATGGGCTGAGCAAAAGAGAGCTGACTTCCTCACTTGCTCTCATTTTAAAGTCATCAAAACAATGCCCATTGCTCCATGAATAAATCAACACATTCACAAGGGTACAGTCCTCACATTCGAATCACCTCTTAAAGTTCCCACCTTTCAGTTACTGCAGTGGATTGAATGGCACTCCAAAGTCATTAAAGCTTAATCTCCACTGTAACTGCTGAGGGTGGGAAATCCTACTATAATAATTGAAAGGTGGGGCCTTGAAGAGGTGATTATATTATAAGGAGCATGCCCTAGAGAATGGTGGTCATGGGCATGGTTCTGAGGGCTTTAAAAGGAGAGCATGTGAGAGTCTCTCTCTGCTCTGCCATTCTGCCATGTGGGACCCCTGGGTCACTGTCACCACCAAGAAGGCCTTCACCAGATGTGTTCCCTGGACTTTGGACTTTCCAGCCTCTGAAACTGTAAGAAATAATTTCCTTTTCTTTCTAAATCACCCAGTTCCAGGTATTTTGTTATAAGCAACAGTTGCCATAATAGGATTTCCCACCCTCTTAATACTATTACAGTGGGGATTAAGTTTCCAATGCATGAACTTTTGGGGGATATATTCAACCCACAGCAGCCTGAGAATGCAAATGCTGAGGGGGAAATGATCCTGGGTATGCTGATGAGGAAGAGGAAAACAGGAATGCTACTGATACCTCTAACTCTCTCTCTCTCTCTCTCTCTCTCTCTCTCTAATGTGTGATGTGTGTCCTCTGTACCAGGGCTGTCCCAGGTGTTGTGCAGATGCTGTCTCATTTTCTCCTCACATCCAACATATGAAGTAGATACCATCATTACCTATACTTTGTAGGTGAAGAAACTGAGGCTCAGGGAATAAGAGGAACTTGCCTAAAGTCACAGAGCCAGGAAATGGCAGGGCCAGGGGGAGAAGCCAGGTCTGCGTGACTCAAAGCTTATGTCCCTAATTACTCTACACGCCCCCTTCCCCCTTGAAAGATATAAATAGGTCATCCCACATTTACTCATTAAGTCTTGGGATGCTAAAATGAAAGAACAACTTCCTTCCTAGCACATCTTGTACACATCCTGAAACTGAAAGGAAGCACTTCAGAACAAATTAAAGACAGTACTCTTCTGTCGTAGGGAGCTAAAATACTAATTGTTTTTTTAACCTCAAGCTGTAGAGACTGAAAAGATTGGCTTGAAAAGGGTCTAGATAAGCCCCTAGATAACTTGAGATCTGTAGGGTAGAAATAGGGGTCCACAAGCTATTCTGAAAGCCAAGCAAACAAAAACCCTCCCAACCTGACAGACAATGGACACATTCTCCTTAAGACTGCACAGACAGCCAGTGCTGAAAGAGCTTTGACTTTAAATCCATTGATCCTGGCTTTGTACAGGTAGTTTCGCCTCCTCTTCACAGCCATCACAGCTAACCCTGACTGAGCACTTGCTGTGTGCCAGACACTGTCTTACTTAATTTAATCTTCACAACAACCCTGAGATAATGACTACCATCACCTCCATTTTACAGTTGAGAAACTTGAGGCCATCTCATGCTGATGAGAAACTGACTGGGAATTACCTGATCTTTTCAATTATTTTTTCTTAAAAGGTAAGTTTAATTACTTATTACTTCATAAATATAGTTGGTAAAATGGTTATTCAAATAAATAAATGCAGTTTGATATGGCAAAATATTCAAAATATATAGTCCCTGGTGGAGGGAAATCTAAAAACAAAAAAGGTGGCCTTGATGATGAGAAGATTGGAGCTGTTGATGGCTTAGGTCATGTCATGAGTAATAGCCTCATACCAGGCTATCAGAGGAGTCCAGGAAGTTTAGAGTAAACCCTCACCTTTGGGGGCCCACCTCAAAAAGAGCAGTGACAACACTTGCTCACAGCTCTTCACGTCTCTGGGCTGGGTCACTGGAATGACCTATTTTTTATGTAAAAGCTCTGAACACAAGAAATCAGTCATCTTGCACCACTAAGATAACTCAAAAACTTAGAAACATGCAAAAAGAGATACTTGTACAGTAAATCTGTGGCTTGGGCCCCGTTCCTAAACTAAAATGCATCACTTTTGCTTTCTATTCTACTAACTGTCACAGGCTGCACTTTGCTGGAATGCTCAGATCCACTGGGGGTAGAAATCCCAAGCATAGCAACAGTGTCCAAGCAGAAGCAGCAGTCAAATATCCTTAACTAGCAGAGGAAAGGCCTGAGTACCAATAATCAAGCTCAGAAGCCAAATCCAAAGTAGATTCAGTAGTAACAGACATGACTGGGGGTAGGAACGGCAAGGAGGGGCAGGCAGGCCCTGTTTTTTAGGGTTTTGCACCAGACGTAAGGAAATCTCAGTCCAGCTGAATGCACCTCAGCTAGCTAAGAGAAAACCACTGGCAGAAAGCTCAGTGGCAGAAAATGGGAATTGATTTTCATAAAAAATAACAATAATTGCCACCGAGTCATAACTTTCTATATGCCAGATACTATTCTAAGCGTATATTATCTCATTTGATTTTATGTAGGGCTAAACAACAGCCCTAGGTAGCAGGCACAATTATTATGTTCCATTATTCATACGGGGAAACTGAGACTCAGGAAGGTTAAGTAACTTTCTGAGGTGACACAATTTCAAAGTAGCAGGGCTAGAATTCTAATGTCAGTAGGTGTGAAACTGAGTCCATGTATTTATACACTAGGCCAGGAAATAGCAAACTTTTTCTGTAAATGGCCAAATAAATATTTTCAGGCTTACAAGCCACACAGTCTCTGTCATAACAACTCTACTCTGCCATCATAGTACAAAAACAGCCAAGGACAATATGTAAATGAATGGGCATGGCTGTGATCCAATAAAACTTCATTTGAAAAGACAGGTGGTGGGCCAGATTTCGCCATAGTGTGCTGACACCTTAACTAGGCTATAACACTTCCCTAGTTGTCTGCAGCAACAATTTGCTCTTGTCTTAGAATTAAGTGTGCCAGAATCAGAGACAGTGGTCTATTGGAAGGAAACGTAGCCAAGCTAAAAGATTTGGGCCTGAACCTCAATAGTGCCACTGACTTTCTGTGGGAACTTAGGCAATTTACGTAAATGCCCGTATGCCTTAGTTTCCCTATTTACAAATAAAATGCAAATTATTCTTTTAGATACCTCACTGGAATATATATTTTTCAAGAAAATGGGGGGAAATGGATGGTCTGTACTTTGAAAAATGGAATTACCATGCAAATCTGATGTGCTTACTCTTCCTTACCCCAGTGAGTAGCTGTCTGGAGCTCTGGTGTCTTTGGAAGGAGCAGATGCCCTCATAGCTTTTTCGCAGCAGCAGGTGAGTCAATGGCACTTGCATATCCATATGAACGTCGATTCCTATGGCAACAAACTGAATCAAAAGCAGCTCCCACGCTGTGCAAAAGAACACTGGGAAGACAGCAAACCAGAAAGTGAAAATCAGATGAGATAGGGAATTGCAAGAAGAGTCGGTTAAGCTCAGCTTGAGTGGCTAATGCTGACAGCTAAAAAAAACTGCTGACGTTGATAATGCACTGTCTCTCTCAGTGATAGAAATTGTTTACATCAGGTGAGAGAGAGCTCTTGCTTTATTGAAGCATGTGTTTGTGACACCATTAGTCAAATAATATACTCCTTACTGACGAGGAGCTTCTCGGTGCTTTCAAGTCTGGGCACTGGGATGAAGCTCTCCAACTAGTCCCCAAAAGTACCACTTCAGAAAGGGTCTGCAAGGAGGACCAGCACACTAAGCTGGAATGACCCGGGGAGATGATTTGGTCCAGGTCTTCATGTTTCCAGTAGGTACAACTCTTCAGCTGAGACCCAAGTGGTGACCGCCTGCAGACTCCCATTTCAATAGCTACACCTGCTCTAGAACCCAAGTCTCCTGACTCTTCTGCCCAATTAGTTGTCACATATTTGGAATCAAATATCTGCTTCAATACAGTACTGCCATGTACTTCCATTGAGACACCCTGATATTGGCAAGTGAACCCAAGGCAAGATTTCCTTTCTGATTATTTTTGCCAATCTTCAGTTCGAAGCCAATTATTTGGCCTCATTCCTTCCAATGCAATAACAAAAAAAGACCCTCTACACCTCTGTGTTCCCATTAAATGGTTTAAATAATTAGGTTGCAAACAGTGTTTTGCTCTTTTTCTTTGTTTCAGTGATTATTACTTAGGGTCACATTGAAAATAGTTAAAACTGCTTCTTCATTATTAGAACATGTGCTATCTAGTGTAAGACAACCCCTTTTAAGCTTTCCTTTACTGATAATTGCTAGACCCAACTACACTGTAGTACCTTTTAAGTAATACTCTGTAAATTTGGCCATTGGAGTTACTATACAGTAAAATATTTTTTTTTTCTTGCTTTGCCAGTATAGGAAGAACTCAAACAGCAAAACCTCTGGGTGTCTGGATGTGGCAGGCAGCGTGAGTTAGCTTTTTCCCTAATTAGCTTCTAGACATCTGTGCCTATTTGCACAGAGCTTTGTATTTTTATAATGTTTCCAGGTACAATATTTCTTCAACATTGCTGAGGTGTTCAACTTTGTCTTACACATTGTACACATGAGGAAACATGGGGGCAAGAAGAGGGTAAATACAGTGATTAAAAGCATGGGATTTGGAGTCAGCAGAATTCAAGCCCATCTCCTCTATTTTTTAGTTGTTTGACCATGGGAGAATTACTCAAATTCTCCATCCTCAGTATTCTCATTGATAAAGTGAGGAAAATTATGGTACCTACCTCCTAGTATTAAGTTGCAGGTGAAATGAGCTAATGCAAGCAGTGCTTGGCAGATGTGTGCTCAATAAGTGTTAGCCATTATTTCCTTGGGGAGCCTGGGAAGTTTATATCGCTTATTTTGTAGAATACAGGTAAAAATGTGAAATATTTATTGTGAAGATATGAATAATGTTAGATAGAAATACAGAAATGTCAATTGTTAGTGCTGACACACATACCTTCTATGCTAAGCCTACTTAAAGTCAATTTCTCCTTCAAAAATTCCATGCTGTGAGAAACTTTTTTCCTCTCAGCCTAATGCCTTCCCATTTTCAGTGTAACTGGTATGATTTATTATTGCTACCTTATTTCCCACTGAAATATCTTTCCTCCAGAGCATGTGATGTCATTTATAGATACTGGCACAAACGTTTCTTCCATATTTTGTCAATTAAGCATGCCATAGAATTTAATATTTACAGTCTTGTATGGTTCACTGAACTAATTGGAGGGAAAGGGAAATAATGACATGGGGAACAAAATAAGAAATTTTACTTTTATCACCAAGGAAGTGGGGTAGAATCCTACCCTATTGAACTCATTAATGAATATTAAAAATAATTATGAGGCTTGTAATGAACACACTGATAACTTTGGTAACCATTTCAAAGAACAAATTAATATTTAAATATTTAATATCTGGAACTCAAACTTTCACACTCATGCTTGCCAATTCTCTCATAACAGACAAGACTTGCCTGAGGGAGCAGATGGTACAGCATGCTTCTGGAAGGTAAAGTTGCTTGTTGCCAAAACTTAGGTAATGTAGAGGCACACTTATTTGTGTTGGTGAGACTGGTGTGGACAGGTCACAGAAATGCTCGGTTTTGGAATAAGCTCTTATGATCTGAATTGGGTTACCCCAAAACGCATATGTTGAAGTCCTAGCCTCTAGTACCTCAGAATTTGACTATATTTGGAGATAGGGTATTTAAAGAGGTAATTAGGTTAAAACAAGGTCATAAGTATAGAGCCCTAATCCAATAGGATTGGTGTCCTGATTATAAGAGGAGATTAGGAAACAGAAACATAGAAGAGACCATGAGTCATAGGAGAAAGGAAGCAATCTGCAAGCCAAGGAGAGAGGCCTCAGAAGAAGGCCCAACCAAACCAACACCTTGATCTCATACTTCTAGTCTCCAGAACTGTGAGGAAATACATTTTTGTTGTTTAAGCCAGCCAATTTGTGGTGCTTTGTTATGGAGTTCTGAGCAAATACATATATAAGCCTAGTTATTGATGACTTAATTATCTCAGGTGAGGCAGAGAATCATAGTTGGTTCCTAGCTGTGCATCTTTCAAACTTATTGATGCAATGATTGAGGAACAAAGCTGTCACAACACCCAGCCAGCTCTGGCTGAATGCTTGCCCCTTGAGTAACAGAAGAGCTGGGTGTTTCAAACAGAGGTCAAGCATGAGGCACCAAAAATAGTCAGAAGGTCAGAAATCTAAGTGTGCAAAGCACAGGCTAAGAAGATAGAATGGTGTCAGGAGTCATGGCAGGCAAAAGGACCATAATCCAGGCAGATAAGAAATTGAGGATAAACTGAAGGTGTCAGTGATCAAAGTCCCAAGACATGAACTTTATGCAGTGAGATCTGCCTTAGCAACAGGTCTCCCATATTCTCCCTGCAAATGTAGGAACTATTCCTGGGATGGACAGTGTTGAGCTGGAAGAAATAGCATGGTACATTTGGCCTCCAGTAAGAAGGTCTAGTCTTATGGTCCTGCATCCAAATTTTCTGGCAATTTATTGTTCTAGAATGTACTGGGTATTTATTTTTAATGTGTTAGGTGCAGAAAAAGGAGCTAGGGACACAAAGGAACTCATAATATAGACAGAGATAGAGGAAGAGAGAGAAAGAGGGAGAGAGAGAAGGAGAAAAAGAAAGAAATTGCAGCAGAGGTTAATTATGTTAGAGCTATAACTAAGTATGTGGTAAGGTCTTCCATTTAAGGTTCATCAGAAGAATCCCCCTGATGAAAATTCAAAACACTTTATAACATTAATATGTTTAAAATACACCAAAATAGGAGAGGAATAACAGGCTATTAGAGTACAATCAGGTCAAAATATAAGGAAAATGGAACTAGGTATTTTGACAATCCATGCAACCTGGCTCTCAGTTGTGATGACCTCACAGTGCAAGGGGGCAATAGTAAAAACCCTAGGCCTGCCCTAAGGGGCAAGACTAATAAAAAACTCTTCCCCATATTAAGCTTGGACCCAAAAGTATTATACTCTGATGGAAATTATGAACCAAATATAGTCCTCTCCACGGCTGAAAAAGAGCAGTGGAAATAAAAAGAAAAAGAAAAAAAATGAAAGAAAAGAAAAAAATTGTGTCATTGAGAATTTTGGCCATGACCTGTCCTTGTATGAAATTGAAGGCTGGGTTTGCATTGTCTGGGTTGTTAAACAAATATCCACTTATAAACTCTACTGAAGGTAGTCTTGGGCTGGTAATGTCCTCAAGCACCTGGAAGAAGCAAAATAAAACCTTCTGGAAGAAACCACCTTCACTCTAGTCTAAAAAAGATACCTACAAATAATTCTTCCAGAACAGTAATGAAGATGCTAGTGTACTGCTATCTAAGTTTAAAGAAATATAGGAAAATATTTGAAAAATATATTAAACAAATTTTAACTAGTAAACATATATAAAACATAAAAATCCACAACTATATAATGTATATTGTTCTCCAGCACATGTGGTACATTTTAAGCTTTGAAAATACCTTGGGCCTAAAGCAAGTCTAAACACACTTCAAAGTATTGTATCAGCTCGTTGCAATAAATAGAGGTCAATAGAAAAAAAAATACAACTAACATCTCCAAGTGTTCGGCTTTTATGTTTTTTTTTTTTTTTTTAATCACTTACCTATAATTGAAAATATAGACATTAAAACATGGCACAATTTTTAGACTTTTGGATTTTCTGGATTTTTTCATTGAGTTACAATGGAGATAAAGTAATTTGTAAAGTGCATTAATCTTTTGCATATAACTTTTTATTTTAAGAATTAACATACAGTAAAATTGACATTTTTGTTGTATAATTCTTTGAATTTTATCCCATGTATAAATGCATATAACCACCACCACAATCAAAATAAAGAATTATTTCATCACCCCTCTGATACCCCCTGGCAACCACTGATTCATTCTCCATCACTGTAAATTTAGTTTTGTCTTTTCAAGAATGTCATTAAAATGCCATAAAAATGCACATATGAGATGTAACCTTTGGATACTGGCCTTTTTCACTCAGTGTAAACCCCTCAGAATTCATCTAAATTGCTCTCTAGTAGTCCATGTTATAGATGTACCACATTTTTTTGTTTACAAGTTACTCATTAATGGACATCTGGGATTTGCTTCCATTTTGGGTCATTATTAATGGAGTTTACATAAACATTCATATGCAGGTTTTGGTGTGAATATAAGTTTTCATTTTACTGGGGTAAATGCCCATGAATGCAAGTGATGGGTTGGATAATTAGTATGTATTTAGTGTATAATTAGTTTTATGAGAAGCTGTCAAACTGAATTCCGGAGTGTTAAACCAATTCTCACCAGCATTTTATGGGTGATGCAGTTGCTCTGTATTCTTGCCAGCACTTTACGTTTTTAAAAGGCTTTAAAAATATTTTATTTAAAATAATTTTAGAGTTATAAAAGAGTAGCAAACACAGTACAGAAATTTCTATATACACTTTTCCCAGCTTCTCCTAATGTTAACATCTTACATAACCACAATATATTTATCAAAACTGAGAAAATAACATCAAGGCCAAAAGGATCATGAGAAAACAGGAAAACGTGACACCATCAAAGGAGCAAAATATATCACCAGTAACTGATCCTAAATAAATAGAGATGTATGAACTGTCTGACAAAGACCTCAAAGAAATCATCCTAAAGATGCTTGGTGAGCTCTAATAGGCACATGGATAAACAAATAAATAAAATCAATAGTATAATACACACAAAAAATGAGAAGTTCAACACAGACATAGAATCCATTATAAAGAACCAATCAGAAATTCTGGAGCTAAAGAACACAATGATTGAATTAAAAAAATTCCATAGGGAACTTCAATAGCATGCTCAACTAAGCAGAAGAAAGATGAAAGAAGAATCAGTGACCTTAGAAACAGGTCATTTGAAATTACCCAATGAGAAGAAGAAAAAGAAAAAAAAAAGAATGAAAAATAGTGCAGAAAGCCCACAGAATAGATGAGACAGTATCAAGTGGCCCAATATACACATATGGAAGTTCCAGAAAGAACATGGAGAAAGAATGGGACAGAAAGCTTATTTTAAATAATTTTGACAGAAAAATTCCCAAATCTGGAGAGTGAAATGAGCATCCTGATCCATAAAGCCAAAATAACACAAAATACTTCAATAAAAATAAGTTTTCACTGAGACATATCATTATCAAATTTTCAAAAGTCAAAGACAGAGAGAATTTGGAAAACAGCAAGAGAAGAGTAACTTGTCACATACAAGGGAACATCAATAGATTATCAGCGATTTTCTTAGCAGAAGCCTTACAGATCACGAAAGAGTGGGATTATTTAATTAAAGAACAGAAAGGAAAAAAATGCTAATGAAGAATACTATGCCCTGCAAGGCTCTTCTTCAGAAATGAGGAAGAGATAAGGATTTTCCCAGACAAAGAAAAGTTGTGAAAGTTCTTTACCACTAGACCTACCTTGTAAGAAATGCTAAATACAATTTTTCAAGATGAAACAGAGGATGCTAACTAGCAACATGAAAACATATGGAAGTATAAAACTCACTGTAAATGTAAAAATTTAGTCAAATTCAAAATACTCAAATGTTTTAATGATCATGCATAATCACTTTTAACTCTAGTATAAGTTAAAATACAAAAGTATTAAAATTAATTATAGCTTCAATAAGTTATTAATAGACACATAAATGATGTAAATTGTGACATCAATAACAAAATGTATGGTGAGAAAAAGTTAATATTTTGTATATGGTAGAAGTTAAGTTGTTATTAGCATAAAATGGACTGTTGTATTTATGATTTATGTAAGCCTCATGATAACCACAAGTAAAATTTCATGGTAGATACATAAAACATATCAAGAAAGGAAGCAAATCATACCACTACAAAAAATCATCAAATCACAAAGGAAGACAGCGAGATAAGAAGAATGGGGAAAAGGAACTATTAAACACTCAATAAACAATTAACAAAATGGCAATAGTAATATTAAATCCTTCCCTATCAATAATTACTTAAATGTGAGTGGTTTAAACTTAACAATCAAAAGACATAGAGTGCCTTAATGGATTTAAAATAAACACAAGATCCAACTAAATGCTGCATAAAAGAGACTTTAGGTTTAAGGACAGACATAGGTCACAAATGGAGGGCTGAATAAAGATATACCATGAAAATGGTCTCAAAAAGAGAACAGGGGTGACTGTACTCATATCACACAAAATAGACTTTATGTCAAAAGATGCCATAAGAGAAAAAGAAGGTCATTAGATAATGCTAAATGGGTCTATTTATCCATAGGATATAACAATTATAAATATATATGTACCGAAAATAGAAGCACCTAAATATAAAGCAAATATTAACAAAAATGAAAGGAGAAACCAACAACAATATGGTAATAGTAGGGGACTTCATATGCCACTTTCAACAATGGCTAGAACATCTGAATAGAAAATCAATATGGAAAAAGCAGACTTGAACAACACTATAGACCAAATGGACCTAACGGGCATGTATAGAATATACTATCCAACAGTAGCAGAATACACATTCTTTTCAAGATCAAGTAGATTACTCATCAAGATAGATTATATGTTAGGCCACAAAACTAATTTTATATATTTAAGAAGAATTAAATCATATCAAGTTTCTTTTCAATGCTATGAAATTAGAAATTAATAGCAGGAAAACAAATGGAAAATTCATAAATATGTTGAAATTAAACAACCTACTCCTGAACCACAAATGGGTCAAAGAAGATCAAAAGGGAAATCAAAAAATATCTTGTGACAAATGAAAATGGAAACACAACATAACAAAATGTATAGGATGAAGCAAAGCAGTAGAAAAAGGGTAGTTTAAAGTGATAAATTCCTGCATTCAGAATAAAGAAAGCTCTCAAATAAGCAACCTAATTTTGTACCTATAGGAACTAGAAAAAGAATAGAAAACTAAGCACAACGTTAGAAGAAGGAAGCAAATAATAAAGATCAAAGCAGAAATCAATTAAATAGAGACTAGAAAAACAATAGAAAAGATTAATGAAACTAAGAGTTGGTGTTTTGCAAAGATAAACAAAATTAACAAATATTTAGCTAGGCCAATTAAGACAAAAAGAAGATGCAAATATATAAAACCAGAAATAAAAGAGGAGACATTTCAGCTGATAACACAGAAATAGAAAGGATCATGAGGCTACTATGATCAATTATGTGCCAACAAATTGGATAACCTACAAGAAATGGATAAATTCCTAGAAAAATACAACCTGCCAAGAGTGAATTATGAAGAAGTAGAAAATCTGAACAGACCAATAGCCACTAAGAGACTGAATCTATATTCAAAAACCTCCAAAGAAAAGCCAAGGAATTGATGGCTTTATTGGAAAATTCTACCAAACATTTAAGAAAATAATTAACCCAATTTTTCTCAAAGTCTTCCAAAAAATCAAGGAGGATGGAATGCTTCAAACTCAGTTTATGAGGCCAGCATTACCCTGATAACAAAGCCAGATAAGGACACTACGTGCAAATAAAATTATAGGCCAATATCTATGATAGATATAGATGCAAAATTTCTCAACAAAATACTTTCAAACCAAATTTAATAGCACACTAAAAGTGTCATACACCATGATTGAGTGGGATTTTTCCTTGGAATGCAAGGATGGTTCATCATACACAAACTAAAAAAATGTGATACACTTGTAGTTGACTGAATTATGTCCTCCCAAATCTCACTGAAGCTTGAATTGTGTCCCCCAAATTTATGTATTAGTATCTTAACCCCCATTGTGACTGTTAAGAGGGTGGGAAATCCTATTACGGTAAATGAAAGGTGAAGCTTTAAATGGGTAATTATATTGTAGGACCATGTCATAGTGAATGGATTAAAAATAGTGGTCAAAGTTGTGGTTCTGAGGAATTTAAAAGAAGAGAGAGGAGAGTCTGTCTTTCTCAGTCTCTCTGCTCTATCTGCCTCCACGATCTTGCAATGTGAGATCCCTGGGTCACTGTCACCACCACCAGATGGACTTTGGATATCTGAGCCTCAAAAACTGTAAGCAATAAATTTTGTTTTCTTTATAAATTACCCAGTTCCATGTATTTTATTATAAGCAACACGAAATGGACTAATACAACACTATATTAACAGAATGAAGGATAAAAATCAAATGGTCATTTCAATAAATGTGGAAAATACATTTGATACATTTTGATACCTTCATATGATAAAAACTCTCAATGAATTAGGTATTGAAGGAATATATCTCAACATAAAAAAGGCCATGAAGACAAGACTCTGGCTAACATCATATTCAATGGTGAAAAGCAGAAAGCTTTACTACTAACATCAGAAACAACAAGGATGCCCACTCTTACCACCTATATATAAAATTATAGGTCTCAGCAAGAGCAATTAGGCAAGAAAAAGAAATAAAATGCATCCAAAATTTAAAGAAAGAAGTGAAATTTTCTCTGTTTATATATGACATGATTTTATATATATATAAAAAAACTAAAGACTCCACTAAAAATTATTAAATCTAATAAACAAATTCAACAAAGTTGTAATATACAAAATCAACATACAAAAATCAGTAACTTTCTTATATGCTAACAAGAAACTATCCAAAAAAAGAAATTAAGGAAACAATCCCATTTATAATAGCATCAAAATTTAAATACTTAGGAATAAATTTAACTAGAGAGGGCAAAGATATGTACACTGAAAATTATAAAACATTGATCAAATAAACTGAAGAAGACACAAATAAATGGAAAGATATTCTGTTTTTACATTGGAAGAACTAAAATAAAAATATGTATGCTACCAAAAGTGATCTACAGATTCAATGCAATCCCTTCCAAAATTCCAATTACATGTTTCACAGAAATACAAAAAGCAATCCTAAAATTTGCATGGAACCACAAAAGATCCCGAGTAGCTAAAACAGTCCTGAGTAAAAAGAATAAAATTAAATGCCTCACACTATGTGATTTCAAAGTATACTTCAAAGTTATAGTAATCAAAACATAATGGTACTGACATAAAAACAGACATATAGACCAATGGAATATAATAGAGAGACTAGAAATAAATTCTTGCACTTATGATCAATTGATCTTTGGCAAAAGTGCCAAGAAAACACAATGGAAAAAAAAGGCAGTATCTTCAATGAATTGTATTGGAAAAACTGAATATCTACATGCAGAAGAATAAAATTGAACTTGTATCTCACACCATATAAAAAATGAAATCAAAGTGGATTAAAGACTTAAATGTAAGACCTGACACTGTAAAACTACTAGAAGAAAACATAGGGGAAATGCTTCTTAACATTGGTCTTGGCAATATTTTTTTGGATATGACCCCAAAAGTACAGGCAACGAAAGTCAAATGGGATTGCATCACACTAAAAAACTTCTGCACATCAAAGACAACAAACAGCAAAGCAAATCAATGACCTGAATAGGCAACTTAAGGAATGAGAGAAAATATTTGCAAACCATACACGTAATAA
Organism: Galeopterus variegatus; assembly: GCF_000696425.1. Taxonomy (NCBI): domain Eukaryota; kingdom Metazoa; phylum Chordata; class Mammalia; order Dermoptera; family Cynocephalidae; genus Galeopterus; species Galeopterus variegatus. Next base: position 491,562 of record NW_007726878.1, read on the forward strand.
GGAGTTACTATCCAAAATATATAATAAACTCAAACAACTCAATAGCAAGGAAACAAATAACCCAATTTATAACTATGCAAAAGACCTAAATAGACATTTCTCAGTAGGTGTATGATAAAGTGAAAATCAGGGAAATGCAAATTAAAGCCACAATGAGATATCCCCTCACATCTCTTATAATGGTTATTATCCAAAACAGAAAAGATAACAAGTGATGGTGAGGATGTAGAGTAAAGGGAACAATTGTACGCTGTTGGTAGAAATGTAAATTGGCACAGCTATTACTGAAAACATATGGAGGTTTCTCAAAAAATTAAAAACATAACTACCTTGTGATCCAGGAATCTCACTTCTAGATGTATGAGGGCACTTCACAAAGTTCATGGAAAAATAGAATTAAAAGATAGCACAAATCTTTCCATGAACTTGTTGAAGAACATGCCTATGTCCAAAGGAAATAAAATCAGTTTGTCAAGGAAATATCTGCACTCTCATGTTCATTGCAGCATTATTGACATAACGAAGATATGGAGTCAGTCTAAGCGTCCACTGACAAATGAATGGATAAAGAAAATGTATATATACACAATGGAATACCATTTAGCCTTACAAAAGAAGAGTTTCTGTCATTTGTGACAACATAGATGAACCTGGAGGACATTATGCCAAGTGAAATAAGCCAGGCACAGAAGGCAAATACTACATGATCTCATTTATATGTAGAATCTAAAAAAGTTGAACTCACAGAATCAGAGAGTAGAATGGTGGTTGCCAGGGGCTAGGGGATGGTGGGGTGGAATAGGGAGAAGGTCAAGGGTACAAAGTTTCAGTTAGATGGGAGGAATAAATTCTGGAGATCTATTGCACAGGATGGTGACAATAGTTAATAATATATCGTATACTTGAAAATAGCTAAGAGAGTGGATTTTAAATGTTCTCACCACTAAGTATGTGAGGATTTGGATATGTTAATTAGCGTGATTTAATCACTTCACAATGTATACATATATCAGAATATCATGTTGTGCACTGTAAATATTTACAATTATTATTTCTCAATTTTACTTTAAAAATGCTGGGGGAAAAGCAGTGTCTGCGAGGTTTCTCATTGTATAGTTATTATTTTCCTTTTTGTATACTCTATTTCTTAGAAACCAGTCATTAAACCAAGCTCACATTCAAGGGGGGAGGGATTAAGCTTCACCTCCTGGATGGAGGAATGTCAAAAAAATTGTGTATATATGATAAAGCCACTATGGTATATAATAAATATTTTGGGGGAGACACTTTAAAGCTATGCAACTATCCTATTTTTCTGAAAAGTTTTGCCTACCAGTGTTAGCATTCATAAGTGGATCTTACCTGCAGCAACTATTACTGTGGTGCTCTAATGGTGATTTTCTATTTCCCTCATTATTTCTATACTTATTATAGGAAATTCTTCTATAAGGAATATCTCTCCCTTCTTTCCTTTTTATTTATTTATTCAATCATTTTTATATCAGTATGGACTCATGACTATTTAGTTCATTATTTGGGCTATAATCCAATATCATCATTATATCATTATTTGATCCATTGCTCTAATAATTCCAGCTTTAGCCATTGAGGACTCTTTCAAGTTGGCTCCTGGGTGTTTCTCACATGCCCTCATCCTTTTTCTTGCACTTTCCCTGCCCCAGCCCTAGAATTGTCATTGCTCCAGGGACCCCTGTTCCTTTTATTGGAGAATAATATTTAGAAACTATGATATGAGTGCAAAGTGCAATCATTGCTAATGGGGTGTCACTGCTTCTAGGCCCTCTTGTTGGACAGACCTAAAAGATATACATACGTATATACAAACACACTAACATATATATACACACATATGAATACTAACCCATGTACATGACACATATATATTCGGTTCTGTATGTATGTGTTTATGTACACACACACACACACACACACACACATGTGAGTTCATAATGATATCTCTGACTCTAATTCAGCACCATAGGGTTCATTCTTCTAGCATTCCCACCTTGCTTATTTGTAACTTCTTTCTTTGGCTTTGAGAAACCTGGTTCAAACCATCCATCTACTATCCATTTACTTATTTGTTCAACCCTAGTGTACATTTAAAGCAGTTTCAGAATTGCTATCCCTGTATCCCCATGAGAAACAAATTTACCAACTAGAGTATGAAATTTATATTCAGTTCTTTATTGTCTTTAGCCTTACAATATTTAATAAAAATACTGTTTTCCAAAGTTACTTAGGTCAGCCAGTTTTTCCTCCACCCCTTTCCGCAGGGATATATCATACATTTGTCTTATAGTTAGATTCATTTGTTACAGTTTGGATCCCATCTTAGTTTCCCCTGACAGCCTGTTCAATTTCTTAAATTTGCATACAGTAAAGTTCACTCTTTGTGGTGTAAGGTTCTATGGATTTTGAAAAATGTATAGTCATGTATCTGTCAACCATTGTACCATAGAGAACAGTTCCATCACCCTAAAATTCCCTTGTGCAGCCCCATTTGTAACAATACACTCCTTCCACCCCAGTCTCTGACAATCACTGATAAGTTTTCCATCTCTAAATTTTTGCCTTTTAAAGAATGTCACATAAATGGAATCTTACAATATATAGTCTTTCCTGTTTTTTTGTTTCACTTAGGAAAATGCATTTGCTATTCATCCAGGTTAATAGCTCATTCCTTTTTATCACTGAGTAGCATTCCACTAGATGGATTGAACACAGTTTATTTATTCAATCAGTTATTGAGTAATATTTTTGTTGCTTCTTCTTTTTGGCAATTACGAATAAAGCTGCTAAAAACATCCACGTACAGGTTCTTGTGTGAATTTAATTTTTTAATTCACTCAAGTAAATACCTGAGTGTCATTATTGGGTTGTATTGTAAGTGTATCTTTAAATTATAAGAAACTAGCAACTGTTTTCCAAAGTGGCTGCATCATTTCGCACTTCCACCAGCAATGAATGAGAAGTATTGTTGCTCAGCATCTTTGCCAGCAATTTGTCTTTTTTTTTTTTTTAGTTTTAGCCATTCTAAAAGGCATGTAGTGAATCTGACCAAGGTTTGATTTGCCTTTCTGTAATGGCTAATGATATTGAACATTTTTTCATTTGTTTATCTGCTTATGTTCTCTTTGCTGAAGTTTCAGTTCAAGCCTGTTGCCTGTTTTTCAATTTTTTTTTTCCTTTTTGTCTTTTTTACTGACCAGTAACGGGATCACAACCCTCGGTGTCGTGCCCGTACCGGGGACCGGCAACGGTATCACAACCCTCGGTGTTGCGCCCGCACCGCGCTCAGCCAGTGAGCAGGAACCGGTCTCCGCATGGGATCCGAACCCTCGGCGGGAGCACCGCCGCACTCCCAAGCGGCGCATTCTCCAGTGTGCCACTGGGCCGGCCCCTGTTTTTCAATTTTGGTGTTGCTTTCTTACTACTAATTTTTGAGAGTTCTTTATATATTCTGGATACAAGTTATTTTTCAGATATGTGGTTTACAAATATTTTCTCCCAGTCTATGGTTTGTTATTTCATTTTCTTTTGTATTTGTTGTTGTTGTTTTTTCTGACCAGTAAGGGGATTGCCACCCTTAGCACGGTGTGGTCTGCACCACGCTCAGCCAGTGAGCGCACCGGCCATCCCTATATAGGATCTGACCCGCAGCCTTGGCGCTACCAGCACCACACTCTCCTGAGTGAGCCACGGGGTTGGCACTGTCATTTCATTTTCTCAACAGTGTCTTTGAAATGGCAAAAGTTTTAAATTTTATTCAAGTTTATCAGGTTTTCTTTTTAGAATTATGCTTTTGATGCCATGTCTAAGAGTTCATCTCCTGATCCCATGTCATTAATATTTTCTCCCATATAAGGTATGGTGTTTAGATAAAGGTTCATTTTTTTGCCTGTGGATATCCAATTGCTCCAGCACCATTTGTTGAAAATCTATCCTTCCTCCATTGAATTGTTGTTGCAACTTTGTTAAAAGTCAGTTGGTCATATTTGTGTGGGATTTTGATAGGACTTGTGTCAAACCTGTATGTCAGTTTGGACATTTGCATCTTTGCTATGTAGAGTCTTGTAATTCATGAACATGGTATGTCTCTCCATTTATTTAGGTCTATTATTTCTTTTATCATCATCTTGTACTTTTCAGATTGCAGACGTTTTTGCATCTTTACTAGATTTATATGTAAGAATGAAAAAGAGCAGGGTAAAAGATGCAGGGTTTGTAATCTCAAGTAGGGTAGCCAAGGTGATATTTGAAAAAAGACCTGAAAGAAACAAGGGAGTTAGTCATGCCATTATCAGGGAGAAGAGAATTTCCAATACTGCAAAAGCTTTACCAGTACACCATCTCTCAGGCAGGAATATTCCAGGCATGGGGAGAGGAAGGAGGTTCATAGATTAAGGTAGGGCAAATGGGGGGGGGAGAGTAGTAAGAGAGGAATCAGAGAGAGACTTAAGGAACAGGGCTGTATAGGACCTTGTAGATCAGGTCTTACACAGACTTTGCCTTTTATCCTGAGTGAAATGGTGAGCTACTGGAGAAATCTGTGCAGAGGAGGGCTATGATCTTGTTTTGATTTTAAGAGAACCCCTCCAGCATCTGTGTTGAGAACAGAACGTAAGTGATTAAGGGTAGAAGAAGCAAGACCAGTTTAGGAGGCTATTGCAGCAAACCTGAAGTGGTTGGATTCTGAAGAGTTTGTTCATTCAGCAAATAAGCATTAAGCAATGGTAGAGGCCATGGGAACTTATCAGTGATGCCACCAAAGCTCAGGTAATGATCTGGAAAGTGTCAACTGTGAAACCAAATTTGGAAAAGAAAAATAAATAACAACATGAATGAGTCATCTAATTACAAGTGTTAAAACCTAATTAGTGTTCAGTTTATAACACCTAAGGTGCAAACTGCAGTGTCTTTGCTTGGATAAACAGCAGAATCTCTACTGTCTGCAATGGGTCTCCACAGAAATATGTATGGCATCTCTACTAGCTTTGCAAAAGTTATAAGAGCTTGGTGTTAGGAATTAGGTAATTAGACTCTGGAATTGTACTGCGCAGTAGGTTTATTCCTTGAGAACATGAAAACTTGAATTAAACTGAGTCAGTCCGGTTGATTGGAAAAGAGAAGCAGAATTTTACTTAGCTTTGTTTCTGCTACTCAGTGGATGATATGTGGTCCCAAATCACACTTCTAGTTTTTGATGTGTGCATCCATAAATGCTTGTCATGGGGCCTGATATAATTAAGTGGATTTTCAAATGTTTTTTGAGGTACATTGCCCCTTCATCCTCAGAGTACTATGGCCATTATACTGTAGATCCTCATTAGGCAAATGCTTGCAAATCTTCAATGACTTCACAAGGATGGATTATAAAATTAAATCAGAGTTTTTAATGCTGAAACTTATGAGCTGTAATTTTATTAGGGCATATTTTCCTTCCTCCAAATGAACATATCTACAAATAGCATGCATACACTCTTTGAATAATCCCAGTACTAGTAATAGACCATTTATTTATTTTAAAAAGTAATTTAGACTGGAATGAATAACTATGCCTAAATGGATTTATAATAGGTTGAAGGTATTCCTTTGATTAGTTCATCATTTTTTGGCATGGAATTATCCATAAGGTGACTTATAACCTAATAGAAGCCTTCTGAAATAGTAAAATAATAAACATGGATTTTCTAGCTTATTATATAGTCATTGGGTAATATAATAATTTTACAGATAGAAGGACGCTAGCTGTTATCCAGTCATATCTTGCAATGCAGGAGATTATCTCCTCAACCTTCCTAAGAATTGGTCATTGAACCTCTGTTCAATCCTCTTCATCAAGGGGGAGATCACTGCATTTTGGAACAACGCAGTTTTATCAAATCTATCTCCCCGGCTCTTCTACCTACTGGCCCCTCTAGAATAAATCAGAATTGGTCCACTCCCTCTTCCACTTGATGACCCTTCAGATACTTGAAGCCTGCTATTTCTGCCCTGAGCTGATTGCCTTCTTCTGGGTGTTCATATGTTACTCTCTACTGACATCCTCGGTTTTGAATACCAAATACTTTGGCATCCCAGCTAGACCTTTCCTTGAGCCTCCTGAGGTTTCTGTCTCAGAAGTTCATTTCCTTAATAAGAAAAAAATGTTCACAATGTTTCTGGGTCTGAAGGGGAGGGAGCCCAACCATCTGGAAGCCAGGCTAGCTCAGAGTCATGCAGGACACTCTTCAAGTGTGGTAAGGAGGCCAAAGAATGCAAATACAGTAAAATTTGAGGGTCACTCTACATAATCACCCACCATAAGTAAAATCAGCCAAATGTATTTGTTGGAATCTTCTGAAACTTGGACATCCATTCTGTTTTCCAGTACTTTAAATGCTTAATTGCTAGCAGTTGCATTGATAGCAGTGAATTAGACCAGTAAATGCCCTATTTGATTAGTGAGGTGATATAACTAGCCCACAAATAGTTAGAGCAAGGTTACCTCAGACTTCTTGGGGGCTGAATTGGATTCATTAATCAACCATTTGGTCTGCTGTTCAGTAACTGACCACCAGGAACAAATGCTAATTTTCCTGGATTGGGTTCATTAATAATAGCTAATATTTATTGATTGCTTATTATGTACAACACAGTGTGTTAAGCATTAGGTCATTTAATCCTCATAATAACTTTATTAGAGAAGTTTCATCATCCATATTCTATAGATGAAAAACTGAACTTCCAGAGTGGTCAAGTGACTTGCCCCAGGTTACCTAGCCAGTAAATAGTGGAAATGGGATTCCAGTGTGAATCTGTCTCACTGCAAAATCCCAAGCTCTTGATTACTATATTATTCTGTAGTGGTCTACAGAATACAGCTCTACAGTTGTAAGATTAGGTTTAGGGTTCATCATGCAAGTCTGGAGGATAAGGACATGCTGTATGGAAGACATTAGAAGTGGAGTGTTTTGGTGGGTAAGTAGGCCATTCCAGCAGAGATGGTGTCAGTTCATTACTAAGCATCCCTTTATATTTTCCCTCGGATCATTATCTAGGACCTGCTGGAGCCTCCTTTCCACCTCCTACCCCATTCCTGGACCTCATGTTTCACACACAAGAGTTCTCTCTGGATTTCAAGGTGTCAAGTATGTGATAGGATAAATGAATTTATCTTAATAGGTGAATAAGAGAAAATTAGAGCACCTATTCCCCAGAGTCTTCATTCCTCATTCTGTTAACATGTTCTTATTTAATGGGAGACTTCTGGAGATATATATCTGTATTAGCTATCAAAACCTTGAAGAATGACTAAAATGGTGGAGGTTTTAGGGAAATTCTCAGGCAAGCAGGTAAAAGAGACATTTTGGATAAGGTATGTCCATGGGGAACATTATTGATTGCAGCTCTTTGTTGAGTTAATTCTATAGATGTGTGATAGAGGTCGTTGGTTAAGAATTCAGATATCACATCCACTTTGCACTAAGAACATATACTTCATAGGCAGAGTGGGGGCAATGGTTTCATCAGCAGTAAAGCCACTGTTCAAGCCACTCAGACAGTTCAACCAAATGCTTTGGTATCCCACCACAACAATTTATACTGAATAGTAATACTAACTTCTTGGCTGCCTTATAATAGATAAGGTGAAGTGTAAGTGTGTGCGTGGGTGTGTACGTGTGTGTGTGCATATGTGTTTAAATATGTTTCAGATAACAAAATAACCAGATTACTGTCACAAAATTCTAGAATCTTTTGGCTGTAAAAAGACTTAAGTATTGCTTTTCAATTTTCAATTCTAATGCATGAAAGAGATAAGCACATATTTTTGTCAAGAGCAATTAAAATACAAATCTATTGAAATAGCAATAAGAACTACTAGTTTTAATGAAGAGAGAACTTTTTAAAGCAAATAACAGGTGTTTGAGACTCTGTCACCAAAGATCTTTGTCAGAATATTAATGGTTATTTTTGCAATTGATCCATATCTGTCTTCCAAAAATTATTCTCACGTTGTTACAAAGTGAAAAAAGAGAGAAATGTGGAAACTAGGGATCTAAAGAAGCAGAGCAATATGAAAATGATAAATCAAGTCTGGCAGGTGGAATTAATTTAGCAAATAGCAAATACTTTACCTTGAATGTCCAGTCTGCACTGTGGATATCAGTAGTTTATTATAAATAAACAATATAACATAATTAAAGCTTTATCCTAGCGTTCTTGAAAAATGGTATGATTACCCATTTGGCGGTATCCATCCAGAATGGATTAGCATTCTTAAAATAAGTAGAAGAGCCAAAAAATGTGTTTAATGGAAGACTAACTTTGTTTTATCTTTTTTATCTTTTTTTATTGTGGTAAAATATATATAACATAAGGATTTCCATTTTAAGCATTTTTAAATATACAACTGCATGGAATTAATTACATGCACAATACTGTGTAACAACCACCTCCATCTATTTGCAAAACTTTTTCGTCATAAGGACTAACTTCGTTTTATAAGGCAAGCAAAAGTAATAATATCTGTATTAGTTTCTTGGGCCTGCCATAACAAAGTACCACAAACTTCGTGGTTTAAAACAACAGAAATTTATTGTGACACAATTCCAGATTATAGAAGTCTGAAATCAAGGTGCTGGTAGGGCTATGCTTCTTCTAGAGAAGGCTCTAGATGATCTGTCCTTCCTTCCAGCAATCTTTGGCATTCCTTGGCTTGCAGATGCATCACTCCAATCTAATTCATCCTAATCCAATATGACTTCATCATAACTTGATTACATCTGCAAAGACCCTGTTTCCAAATAAGGACATATTCCCACATATCAGAAGTTAGGACTTCAACAGAGCTTTTGAGGGGACACAATTCAATCCACAAAAGTAAAGGTAGAGATTCCAACAAACTACACTTTAATGATAGTTATATCTGCAGGAAAGACTTCAGAAACTTGAGTCAGAAGTTAACAAAGGGCAAAACTAAGAACTGGAATATACTTTTCTAACTCTGAGAAGCTCTCCTCTTGTCAATCAACTCTGCTGCCTAATATGATATACCCAACGTTAGTGAGGAGGGTGGGTGGTGTCTTCTAAGTCACCAAACACATCATCCTTGAGCTTTATCTGATCTTCATTTCTCACACCATTCCTTGTTAAGGGCACAGGCTCTAGAGTCTGATTTTTTAGTTTCAAATTTCAGCCCTCCCATCCCACTTGCTAACTGGCTCTGCCCATCAGTACCAACTAACAGGCAAATTGGAGAGGCTCTTGTCATTTCTTTTTTTTTTTTTTTTTTTTTTTTTTTTTTTTTTTTTTTCGCAACCCTCAGTGTTGCCCCCGTACCGGACCGGGGACCGGCAACGGGATCGCAAGCCTCGGCGTTGCTCCCGCGCCTCGCTCAGCCAGTGAGCAGGAGCCGGTCTGTATGTGGGATCCGAACCCTCGGACGGGAGCGCCGCCGCGCTTCCCAAGCGGCGCACTATCCAGTGCGCCGCCGGGCCGGCCCATTGTCATTTCTTTAGTTGAGTCTAAACAGTGAAGTTGTTTAGTGAATTCCATCACTTGTCAAACTCACTGCCACAACCTCAGGAATCTTTTTAAAAATGTTTTCATCAAAAAAACCCATACTTCTTGATGCATTACATTATTTTACTAGTCTACAACTGGATGTATAGTGCTCCATGGCAAACATACTGCTCTCTGTTGGGTCTGCTCCACTGACCTTTACAGTCTTGTAGAAATCAGCATAAAAATATTTTCTGGGACTTCTTTTTTATAAATATTATTTTTGACAAGTGCTGGATATTTTAACTGATCTTTGACTTAAACCCTGGCAGTCTTATCTTTTATGTCCTCCTTTGCTCTTGAGGATGGGTTAGGGTAATTATTCTGAGAAGAATGTCAAAACACAGCAAATGGTTTAGAATAACTCTGTTTATATCCCTTGGTGAGAGGGGAAAGGTCTTGGGAGAGAATTAATAATGTCCTATTGCTGCTTGCAAGAGACATCAAACAAATTGATAGTGATCTTGTTTGTACTGTAAGATAGTACTGAAATTCATAAAGATGAACTAAAGCTGCACAGGCTCAGGCCTAAGCCAGATGAAGGGGGTGTTTTGTGCAGCTCTGGATTGTTCATTATCATAAGATGAAAATTCAGAGACAAGATGTGTGGTCAATAAACTCATTGAAGAAACATATTTATGGATGTGATCAGGCTGTGAGAATTTATAGTCAGAAGCAGTATATATTTACTTTTGTCTACATCATGAAATTAGTCTGAACAATTTTGAAAATCACTGACTTATACCTGCAGTTGAAGTGAATTTTTCCAGGCTACTTTGAAGGGATCTTTATCTCTCTTCTCCCAGGTCACTGGGTATCAATGGGACAAATCATCACTCCATGGAACCAGCTGTATATCAAGAAAGAGGAAACTGCCCTTTAATAAAACTAGAAAGCACAGATATTCTCTCAGAAGAAATCACAACTTTCAATTTTAAGGTGTTCTGATAAAGTTGCAGAAGATTCAGGGCTTTCTCTGCTTCTCTCAGGTCAGTAAGGGTCCTTGACTATTATTTCCTGGTGTTCAGTGGAGCTCTTCTCTTGGCCTCCTGAAGAACCCAGCCTATACCCATGTCTGTGTCAGGGCAGAGCCCATGATGCCAGCTACCATGACCTTCTGGGGCATAGTGAAGAGATAAAGCAGGCTCACCATGTGTGTCTTCTCTCTTGGGATTCTGTTCCTATGATAATTAAAGTGTGTGTGTGGTGGTGGTGGAACACGGGTGTGATTCCTCAAACACAGCCAACAGTTAGGTGTAGATTGCCAGGCTTTGGGGTATCACTTTGTAAAATAGAAACCTGAAACTAAATGCATACCATGAGAATTACGAAACTGCCAAACTAAAATGGCAGGGAAATTGTGATACCTCTAACCTCAGCTTGAGGCAGAAACTAATAAGGGGGGAAAATCTCAGTAAAATAGACGCTTAGCATTCACACAATAAACTTTCTAATAAACTTGGCAATTGTCATAATATTTGCTTTCATTGAGAACACAGCCTGTTAGCAACAGGGAATAACTTAATCTGTTAATTAAATACAAAATTCAGTTCTCATAAAAACATAATAATTAGCCTTTTTCTTACCTAGGATATCTGCATCAGCAAATACTGGAATTTCTCACGAAGGGAAATAAAGGGGGGTTCCTCACGTCTGTGATGCTCATTGTTGCTTTGCTCCTGCAGCTTTGCAAGTTCAGCACTCACAAGGCTGCTTTTATTTCCTTCTAGATGATTTTCTTGCAATTAGGGTATGCTACAACCTCGCAACAGTAGACGACTCATTTAAATTCATGTTGCTAGACCACAAAAGATTCGTATATTATAGGAGAATATCCTGATGTGAATTTCTACTGCTTTAAACCCAACCAACCCCTCCCCCCCAAAATTCATTTTAACACTTTAAGAAGCAAATCAATTGACCATTAATTGGTAAGGTAGATAATTGTATGTAAGAAGATTGATGAACTCTTGAGCAGGGGCACAATCACAAACATCCGTGCAGGTAGGATGGTGCTGTGGTTAAGTACCTGGGTGATCCAACAGACCTGCCTTCGCAATCCAGCTCTTCCATTTGTTTAGCTGCAGGACCATGAGTCAGTTACCTAACATCCCAAAGCCTCCTTCCCTTGTCTGGAGTTAATTATATGTACCTGTTGTGAACGTACCATGAATACCATTGTTGTGAAGATTAAGCAAGATGGTATGAAGATTAAGCAAGACCAAAGCCACCTACACAATCCCTTTGTTCCGCCATGCTCAAATCTTTGAATTTCCTGTAGTTTTCCACAAGAGCCAGGCTCTCTGTAGTCCGACTTAAGGCCTTATAGTTCCCTTTGCTCAGCCAGAAACAATCTGCCATGCCCATAGACTTTTCTTGGCTCAATCCTATGTGTCCTCTAGGCATGTGTTCAACCAGGACCTTCCTTAAGAAGTCTTATTTTTTGTTAATTGTGTTAACTGTAATAATGGTTATGTTAAAAGAAAAGTTTTTAACATAAAAGATGCGTAATGAAGTATGTATAGGTGAAATTACATAATATCAATTATTTGCTTTCAAATACCTCAGGAAAAACACGGGGGAAAGGAAATATTGATAACTATTGAAGCTGAGGTACAAATACCCAGAGATTTAACACTCAATTGTCTTTACTTTATTGTATATTTGAAATTTCCCATAAAAAATAAATCTCCCTTAAACTTCCTTTCCAAACTAATTTAGGTGCGTTCCTAGATACTTCTTAACAACACTATTATATCGTCCTTTAACTGCTCTCTTAATTACCCGTTTGCTGAAGTCTCCACTATTAAACCATGAACTCCTCGAAGGCAAGGACCTGTGTATTATTTATTTATGTGTCACTGCACCTGGAACAAACTACGTAAATGTGAGATGATCACCATGAAATAATATTTTATAGTGTTAAATAAACATTTTGTTTAGAATGCCTTTTTCACATTTTGAAGCCTCCTCCTCCTCCAAGAAGTTTGTCAAGACCATCCTAGGGTGATCTCAGGTACTGATAATTCTCTCTTATTTAAGCCACTGGCTTTTAGAACTAATTAAAGAGGAAAGCCATTATGACACATCCCAGTGCAAAGAATTGAAAACTCTCTGTCACTAGTTGTGTTTAATTACAAGGAGGTGATTTTCCACTTTGCTCTAAGAATGTAACAGCCACCTACTCCCAACAGCTTTAAGCCACAACTTAGATTAACAGATTTGTACATAACATTTCCTTAATAGTTCCCCAGAAATTACTGTGGCCTCTTAAACCATAATTTTCTAAATAAATATAAAGGAGTTTTCAAATATGGATTTATGGAACATTTATTTTTTTAATTTTTAATTTAATTTAATTTTTTATTTATTACAAATATTCATGAGATACAAAGCTGATTGTCCCCCCTCTTGCCCATGACGTGAGGGCCAGATTTATACTGGGGGCACACCCATTACCAGAAATTACTTTTGTACCCTTTGTCCCCTCCCAATTATCCCCAAACTCCCTCCCCCTCACCCCTCTCCCCTTCATTCCAATTTGTAGCCCTAGGAATGTTCCTTCCCTCTGATGGATCACGTCACCACTGTGGTCTTTCTTTCCTGCCTTCCTTTCTCTCTCAGCTCCCACTTAAGAGTGAGCACATGCAGTATTTATCCCTCTGTGCTTTGCTTGCTTCACTCAAGCAAGTTTCATCCAGGTTCATCCATGTTGTTGTAAATTGGAGAATTTCATTCTTTTTAATGGCAGAGTAAGTAGTATTCTATGGTGTATATATACCACATTCTCCTTATCCAATCATCCATTGATGGGCATTTAGGTTGATTCCATATCTTGGCTATTGTAAACAGAGCTGCAATAAGCATGGGAGTGCAGGTATCCCTTCAACATGATGATTTCCTTTTCACAGGGTACATACCCAGAAAAGGGAGTGCTGGATCATATGGAAGATCTATCTGTAGTTGTTTGAGAAACTTCCAAATGGTTTTCCAAAGTGGTTGTACTAATTTACAGTCCCACCAACAGTGCAGGAGTGTTCCCTTCTCTCCACACCCTCACCAAAATTGGTTACTCACTGTCTTTTTGATTATAGCTAGTCTAGGAGTGAGGAGGTTTTAATTTGCATTTCCCTGATGAATAATGATGTTGAGCATTCTTTCATGTACCTGTTGGCCATTTGCATGTCTTCCTTTGAAAAATGTCTATTCAGCTCCTTTGCCAATTTTTTATTTGGGTCATTTATTTTTTTACTGTATAATTACTTGAGTTCTATGTATAGTCTGGATAATAGTACCTTGTCAGATGCATAGTTAGCAAAGTATGATACTTAGGGATCAATTTAACCAAGGAGGTGAAAGACCTGTACAATGAGAACTATAAACCACTTCTGAAAGAAATTAAAGAAGACACACAAAGATGGAAAGATATTCCATGCACTTGAATTGGAAGAATTAACATTGTGAAAATGTCTATACTATCCAAAGTGATCTACAGATTCAATGCAATCCCTATCAAAATACCAATGCCATTCTTCACAGAAATGGAAAAAACAATCTTACCTTTCATATGGAAAAACAAAAGACCCAAATAGCCAAAGCAGTCCTGAGCAAAACAAAACAAAACAAAACAAAGCCAGAGGCATAATTCTGCCTGGCTTCAAATTATACTACAAATCTGTTGTAACCAAAACAGCATGGTACTGGTATAAAAATAAACTTTCAGACCAGTGGAGTAGAATAGAGAACTCAGAGATCACTCCTCAGGCTTATAGCCATCTGATATTAGACAAAGGCAACAAAAATCTATATTGGCAAAAAGATTCCCTCTTCAATAAGTGGTGCTGGGAAAACTGGATATCCATATGTAGAAGAATGAAACTAGATATGCATCTCTCACCATTGACTAAAATCAACTCAAAATGGATAAAGACCTAGGTTTAAGACCTGAAACTGTGAAATTACTAAGGGAAAATACACGTGAAACACTTCAGCAATCAGGTCAGGGCAGAGGCTTTATGAACATGAGCCCGAAAGCACAAGTAGCAAAAGAAAAAATAAACAAATGGGACTATATCAAACTAAAAAGTTTCTGCACAGCAAAAGAAACAATCAACAGAGTAAAAAGACAACCTACAGAGTGGGAGAAAATTTTTGCTAACTGTGCATCCAATATGGCACATTTATGACAGCATTGGTGGTGCTGCCCCTGCATCCCAAACGTTCACTTGTCTGTCACTTTTACATTGTGAATACAGGCAACAACACGTATTTAGAGCATATCGTATGTTTCCGAAGATCAAAATCCTAATGTTAGGATGCATTCCACTTAATTATCAAAACTCTAACACAAATCTGCCTATCTTGATGCATTGGGACCATTCATTATCAAGTAATTAGAAGCAACTTAGTCACTCATTCCACAAATACCTATTAAGTTCTTATTATGTGTGCCAGACCCTATTCTAGGCACTGGGAACACAGCAAAGGACAAACCACAAACAGTCCTACCCTCATGGAGTTTACATTTAAGAGAGTTCCAGTAGTCCCATGTTAGAGATGCAAACAACCAGTATTGGAAGTTCTCATTGGTTCTCACCTACCAGTCAAGAATCTTGCCCTAAACATTCTCCTCTCTGACTCTTACATCATCAATTTTCTTTTCTCTATTAGATCATTTTCACAAATGTACACACATATCACAATTTCTCCCAATTAAGAAAAAACCCTCTTGACCCCACATTCCTCTCTAGCTACCACCCTGCTTCTTCACTCCTCTGTACAGTAAAAACTCCTTTTAAAAAGTTGCCTATATTCACTATCTCCACTTTCTTTCCTTGTGAATGGTCACTTTCTCCCTTTTCATTCTCTCTAGGACCTGCTCATGTCAGATTTTCCCTTCCACCAGAATGACTTTTGTCAAGGCCACCTATGACCTCCACTTTGTTAAACTCAGTGATCAACTCCTAGTCCTTATGTTGCTTGACCTGTCAGAAGCATTTGTGTCAAGTGATCAATTTCTTCTCTAAAACAAATCTGGAATAGCACAGTCTCCTGAGCTGCTTATTCCCTCACTAGGCATTCCTCTCAGTCTCCTTTGCTGGTTTTCCCTCTACTCCCTATCTTTTATCTCTACTTCATCTACAGTCATCCCCATGCTGCAGTCATCACATCTCATGGCTTTAAATGCCATCTATAGGGCAATCATTTCTAAATGTCTACTTCCGATGCTCAGACCACTCACCTGAACTTTAGGTTCATATACCTACCTGTCTACTCAACATCTCTACTGGGCATCATAAACTTCACATTACCCAAACTGAACTCCTGATCCTTCAATCCCAAATATGCTTCTTCTAGAGTGTTCTCCATCTCAGTAAGTGGTAATTCATTCTTCCCATTTTCCCGTTCAAAAAATCCCAAGTCATGCTTCACTCCTCTCTTTCTTTTACCTCATCATATCCTCTAGCAAATCCTTTCATAGTCGAACATGGCCATTTCTCTCAACCTCTACTAATCCCATCTTGGTCCAAGCCACCATCATCTCTTGCCTAAATGATTTCTGCAGTAGCCTCCTAAGTGATCTCTCTGCCTCTACCCTTGCCCTCTGCAGTTCTCTTCATAGCAGCCAGAGTGATTCTGTTATTATATGAGTCATATCCTGTCATTCTCCTCTTCAGAACCTTCTAATATCTTCCTATCTCCTTTAGAATAAAAGTCAAGTCTCTACAATCACATATAAGACCCCTACATTTGTTTCTTCTGCCTGGAATCCTCTTTCCATAGATATCTGCATGGCTTGTTTCTGCCCCTCCTTCTGGTCTTTGCTCAAATGTCAAATTTTCAGTAAGACCTTCCCTAACCACCTTGTTTAAAAACACAACCCTCCTTTCCCCACACTTTCTACCCCTCCCCTGTTTCATTTTTATCCATAGCACTGGTTGTCAATTAACGTATTGTGCATTTTACTTTCTTATGGATTGCCCATTCCACACACACATTGAGAATGTAAGCACTAGAAGAGTCAGGATTTTTGCCTGTTTTATTCATTGCTGGATACACAGTGCATAGAAAACTGTCAGGAACATGGTAAGCATCAATAACTAGTTATTGATTGCATGAATGAATGAATGATTGAATGAACACTTAGTCAGGCACAAGAGATACAGTAACCAACAAGACATGGGCCTTGCCCCAAGAATCTTAACTGCAAAGGAGAGAAATAGAAAAGTTGATGGAATACAAAATCAACATACAAAAATCAGTAGCATTTCTATAAGCCAACAACAAACTAGCAGAAAAAGAAATCAAGAAAGCTATTCCATTTACAATAGCAACAAACACAATAACAAACCAAGGAATAAATTTAACCAAGGAGGTGAAAGATCTCTATAAGGAAAACTATAAAACACTGATTAAAGCAATTAAACACACAAAAAATGGAAAGACATCCCATGCTTATGGATTGGAAGAATCAATATTGTCAAAATAATCATACCACCCACAGTGATCCACAGATTCAATGCAACCCCCATCAAATTACCAATCTCACAGAAATAGGAAAAAAATCCAAAAATTTATATCAAACAATAAAACACCCCAAATGCTAAAAGCAAGCCTGAGCAAAAAGAACAAAGCGGGAGGCATCATGCTCCCTGATGTCAAAATATACTAAAATCTATATTATTCAAAACAGCATTGTAGTGGAACAAAATGAGACTCATAGACCGATGGAAAAGAATAGAAAATCCACAGATAAACCTATAACCAACCAATTTTCAAGAAAGGTGCCAAGAGTATACACTGCAGAATGGACAGTCTCTTCAATAAATGGTGCTGGAAAAACTGAAGATCCATACACAGAAGAATAAAACCAGACCTCTATTTCTCACCGTATAAAAAATCAACACAAAATGGATTAAAGACTTAAACGCAAGACCCAAAACTATAAAACTACTACAAGAAAACACAGGGGAAACACTTCAGGACATAAGACTGGGCAAAGGTTTTATAAATAAGACCTCAAAAGCATAGGAAACAAAACCAAAAATAAACAAGTGGGATTATACTAAACTAAAAAGCTTCTGCACAGCAGTGGAAACAATCAACAGAGTGAAAAGACAACTTTCAGAGTGGAATAAAATTTTTGCAAACTATACATCTGACAAGGGATTAATATACAGAATATACAAGGGACTCAAACAACTCAGTGGTCAAAAAACAAATAATCCAATTTAAAAATGGGCAAAGGAGCTAAATAGACATGTCTGGAAAGACATACAAATGGTTAACAGGTATATGAAAAAATGCTGAAAATTGCTAATCATCAGAGAAAAGTAAATCGAAACCACAATGAGATGTCATCTCACCCCAGATAAACTGGGTATTATCAAAAAGACAATGAATAACAAATGCTGATGAGGATGTGGAGAAAGGGGAACTCATATGTTG
This sequence comes from Galeopterus variegatus, assembly GCF_000696425.1. Lineage (NCBI taxonomy): Eukaryota > Metazoa > Chordata > Mammalia > Dermoptera > Cynocephalidae > Galeopterus > Galeopterus variegatus. Next base: position 509,577 of record NW_007726878.1, read on the forward strand.
TTGGTGGGACTGTAAATTAGTACAGCCATTATGGAAAATTGTATGGAGGCTTCTCACAGAACTACAGATAGAACTACCACGTGATCTAGCAATCCCACTTCTGGGTATATATCCAAAGGAAAGGAAATCAACATGTCAAAGGTATACCTTCACTCCCATGTTCATCACAGCTGTATTCACAATAGCCAACACAGGAACCAAACTAATTGTCCATCAATGGATGATTGGAAAAAGAAAATGTAGTATAGAGACACAATAAAATACTACTTAGCCATAAAAAGAATGAAATTCTGCCATTTGCAGAAACATGGGTGAGCTTGGAGAAAATTATGTTAAGTGAAACAAGCCAGACACAGAGAGATAAATACCACATGCTCTCATTCATAAGTGGAAGCTGAAAAAGTTGATGTCATAGAAGTAGAAATTAGAATAGTGATTACTGGAGACTAGTAAGGAGGGAGGGGGAGGGGAATAGGAAGAGGGTGGTCAGTGGGTACAAAATATTAGAGAGATCGGGAGAATAAGATCTACTATTCTATAACAATATAGGGAAACTATAGTCAACAACAAATTACTGTATAACTTCCAGTTCTCATTGAGAGGATATTGAATGTTTCCAGCACAAAGAGTGACAAATGTTTGAGGTGATGGATCTGCTAAACACCCTGATATGATCATTGCACAGTATAAATGTACCCAAATATCATACTGTACTCCATAAATATATACAATTATCATGGGTCAGTTCAGAAAAAATAATTTGAAAAGAAAAAATCAGAGACAGAAGTAGATCAGAGATTATCAGAAAGTAGAGGGAAGGAATAATGCGAAGTTATTGCTTAATGGCTACAGAGTTTATGCTTAGGATGATAAAAAAGTTTTTGAAATAGCTAGATGTGGTCGTCACACATCATAGTGAATGTAATTAATGCCATGCATTTGTATGTTTAAAAATGCTTAAAATGGCAATCCTTATGTTATATGTATTTTGTCACAATAAAAAAAATTCAATAAGACATAACTACTAAAAAAAAGAAAGAAATAGAAAAGTTAACAGAATTTCTAATCAATATGTTAATTGCAATATGAGATATGCATGCCAAGAAGGCTGTGGCAACACATTGTAGACAATATATGCTTACTAAAAATTGAATGAATGATTTCAGTTAGTATTATTCACAATAGAAATACTTCTCTTGAGATGGTGACATTCTCCTAAATGACTTAATGACTGTTGTACTTTTTAGCCCCTGGTGAAGGACTGGAATCTAAAGAGACACTGCTGATGTAACAGTGCCCAGTTCTACCCTATGAAAACTAAAGCTTTGATCTTTGTTACTTGTTATATTAGTCCGTTTCTCTTGCTTGTTACATAAATACCTGAAACTGGGTGATTTATAAAGAAAACAAAATTTATTGCTAACATTTCAGAGGCTGGTAGTCCAAAGTCCAGGGAACACTTCTGGTGAAGACTTTCATTGGTGGTGACTTCAGTGACAGCAGGATATTGCATTGCAAAAACGGCAGAGCAGAGAGAGACTAATCTCTCATGTGCTCTTCTGTTAAAGTCCTCAGAACCACACCCCTGACCACAATTATTATGTATGCGTGTTGCTACAATCTCATCACCTTCTCAAGGCATCACCCTTCAATTATCATAATAGGATTTCCCAGCCACGCAGGGAGTTTGGATCCTGCTTCAGCCCGCTCCGAACCTTCGTGAGAGAATTTGTGGGCAGTCTTGAATCTGAGGATTAGTGCCTTTAATTAGTTCTGGGCACTTTTGCTGCTTCCACCATCTTGCAATGAGAGACCCCTGGGTCACTGTCACCACCACCAGATGGACTTTGGACTTCTCAGCCTCAAAAACTACTCCAAAACTCAAAGCTTCAGAGCCCTGAGTCCTTGGATCCACATCTCCCAACTCAAGAGGGCTCCGCCAGACCCTTGGAACTGTATACAAGTTGGGAATCTCAAGGTGCCACTTTCTCTCCTTCGGCTAAACTTTGGCGGGTCTAGCTCTGAGATGTGGAAGAATGTCGGGCTGACCCTGCTCGTGTTCATGGCCACGCTGTTGATCGTCTGGCTGCTGATGTTGTGCGAGTAAGGATTTAGGCAGCAGCAGCAGCAGAGGAACTGGCTGTGGCGGCAGCGGCAGCAGTGGAGGAGCCGGCAGCAGTGGCAGCGGTGCCCTTGACAGCAGTGGCAGCGGTGCCCTCTACAGCAGCGGCAGTGGTGGAAGTGGCGCCAGTGGGGGGAACCAGCAGTGGCAGGAGTGACACCCTGCAGTACTGCCCCGTCATCCAGCAGCCCGGCAGAGTCCAAGCTGACCAGAGAGGTGGCTCCTCAGATAGGCCCAAGACCCCAGGTAACAACACACACAAGGAACTAGTGGCCAACTGAGTAGTCACTGAGGTAGCCATACCAAATTGGCAACCCCAGAGCAATCGTGTCATCTTAGTCGAGCAATCGTGTCAAACCTGTGGACTGTGAAACCCCCTGCCACAATGAATAAACATCAAAGAAAAGACACCAGAAATACGAAAAATCAAGAAAGTACACCACCCAAAGGTAATAAATCTCAAGCTCTAGAACCTATAGAACAAGAAGCCCTTGAAATGACTGACAAGGAATTTCGAGTGATAATTCTAAGGAAACTTAATGAGATACAAGAAAAATCAGCTAGACATCATGATGAAATGAGGAAAGGTATACAGGACCTGAAAGAGGAAATGTACAAGGATATCAATGCCCTGAAAAAAAACGTAGCAGAACTTACCAAACTGAAGAAGTTATTCAGGGAAATAAAATACACAATGGAGAGTTTAACCAGCAGGCTTGTCGAAGATGAAGAGAGAACCTCTGAACTTGAAGATGGGCTGTTTGAAATAACACAAGCAGACAAAAAAAAAAAAAAGAAAGAAAAAAGAATCAAAGGCATTGAAGAAAATCTGAGACAGATATCAGACAACCTTAAGCGCTCGAATATCTGAGTCATGGGTATCACAGAAGGAGAGGAAAAAGGAGATTGCACTGAAAACATTTTCAACAAAATAGTGGCGGAAAACTTCCCAGGTATAGGAAAAATCACAGATCTTCAGATCCAGGAAGCTCAACAATCTCTAAACGTATTCAACCCAAAAAGGTCTTCTCTAAGATGTGTTATAGTCAAATTGACAAAACTCAAAGACAAAGATGGAATCTTAAAATCTGCAAGAGAGAAGTGTAACGGAGCCCCCATTAGACTAACATCAGACTTTTCATCACAAACCCTAAAAGCCAGAAATGAATGGGATGGTATATTCAAAATACTGAAAGACAGAGATTTCCAGCCAAGAATACTTTACCCTGCAAGGCTATCCTTCCAATATGAAGGACAAATAGTATATTTCTCAGACAAACAAAAACTGTGGGAGTTTACTACCACATGACCACCCTTACAAGAAATTCTCAAGGGAGTACTGGGTTTGGTATCTGAAAAATAACTACCACTGCCATAAAAACTCAAGAAAAATAAAAACCCACTAGTAAAATAAAAATGCTAACAATGAAGAAAGAGAAAAAAAAGTTTATCTACACCCCAAGTAACCAACAAATACAGAAGACAAACAGTAAACCAGAAAGAAAAGAACAAAAGACACTTGAGACATCCAAACAAAAATCATTAAAATGCTAGGAGTAAATCAACACTTTTCAATAACAACACTTAATGTAAAAGGATTAAATTGCACACTCAAAAGATACAGACTGACTGACTAGATTAAAATGGTGGACCCACCTTTACGCTGCGCTCAAGGGAGTCACCTTGCCTAAAAAGACACACATAGACTAAGAGTGAAAAGATGGAAAAAGATATATCATGCAAATAGAAATGTAAAATGAGCCAGAGTAGCTATTCTTATACCTGATAAAATAG
>NW_007726878.1:514280-536673 GCF_000696425.1 Galeopterus variegatus
AAATGTCATAGGAATTTTAATGGGGATTGCATTAAATGGTTTGGAGGTTCCTTAAACAGCTGAAGATAGATCTACCATACGACGCAGCTATCCCACTGCTGGGAATATATCCAAAGGAATGGAAATCATCAAGTCGAAGGTATACCTGTTCCCCAATGTTCATTGCAGCACTCTTTACAATAGCCAAGAGTTGGAATCAGCCCAAATGTCCATCATCGGATGAGTGGATACGGAAAATGTGGTATATCTACACAATGGAATACTACTCAGCTATAAAAACGAATGAAATACTGCCATTTGCAACAACATGGATGGACCTTGAGAGAATTATATTAAGTGAAACAAGTCAGGCACAGAAAGAGAAATACCACATGTTCTCACTTATTGGTGGGAGCTAAAAATAAATAAATAAATCCAGATACACACACACACACACACACACACACAAACACAAAATGGGGGGGGGGAGACTTAACAACTACAATTCCTTGAAGTTGATACGACAAGCAAACAGAAAGGACATTGTTGGGAGGGAGGGGGGAGAGGGAGGAGGGTGGGGGGTTTCGGTAATGGGACATAATAATCAACCACATTTTATATCGACAAAATAAAATTAAGAGAAAAAAAATAAGTTAATTGAAGAAAATAAGAATAAATAAATCAAAATACAAATTTAAAAAATGTAAAAAAATTAACCATCTTATCCAAAATAATAATAATAATAATAATAATAATAATAATAATAATAATAATAATAGGATTTCCCACCATCCCAACAGTCACAGTGGGGGTCAAGTTTCTAATACATTAAACTTAGGGGACACAATTCAAGCTTCAGTGAGTTTGGGGGGAGGGCTTTTATTCCACTATGCTTGTTAAAATCACAAAGTGAAAATAGAGTTAAACTGGAAGCATAGTTAAACTGGCAAAAATGTTCCAGGAAAGGCTTTGCCCCAGAGAATTTCAATAAGACTTATTACTCTGCATTAAGATGTAAATTGCATAGTCCTTTGAGTCAATATTTAGCAATGGTATTTTTCTTAGTCAAAGGTGACTCAGTTTTAGTAGGAGAGAAGAGAAAATAACAAAAGAATGAATTGCTGAAATAGAACCTTCCGCAGGCTGCTAAAGCTTTGCACTGACACTGTCTAACACCAAAACAATAGATTGAAAAATAAAAAAAAGTCAGTCAACCAAATGTTTTGTCCATGTGATACATATTCTTTGACCTCTTTCCCCACTGAATTGATATTGTGTATGTGTGGTTTGAAGGGTAGAAATCATTGCAGTAGAAGAGAGGGTATTATAACAAGCATTTGATTCCAGATCCTCCTCTCTTTTCCATCATCTGGCTTTTCCTGAGTGGTGGGGGTTTGGGAGTCAGTATAAACTGTTTTGATGCTATCCCAAACATGGATTGAACATTCGGGTTCCAAATACTCCTGTTTCACTTTTCTTCACATCCTGGGAATAGTACAAATGGATATGTACTGGAAACAGACAAAGTCATCACAGAGGCCATTGGTAGTCGGTATTGTGGAAGAGGTGTCTCACTCACCTAAGCAGAGTGCAGAGAATGAAAAAAGAAGATAAAGGCTGGACTCTTGGGAACCCCTACATTTAAGGGGAACATGAGAGAGAGAATGTGAGAGTAGCAGTTAGAGAAGTTGGTCCATTTCAGTAGTCAAGGGAAGGGATTTGTGATGGAGGTAAGCAGTGTCATGTGCCTCTGAGAGGTCAAATCAGATGAGGACTAGCCAGAAGGTGGAAGCAGTCTAAATGTCTATCAACTGATGAATGGAAAGGAAAATGTGGTACATCCATACAATGGAATATCATTCAGTCTTCAAAAGGAATAAAGTACTGATACATGCTACGATATGGATGAACCTTGAAAAATATATGCTATTGAAGGAAGCTGGTCATAAAAGGCCACATATTGTATGATTCCATTTATGTGAAATGTCTAGTAAGGTGAATCCATAGAGACAGAGAGATTAGTGGTTGCCAGGGACTGGTGGGAGGGAGAAATGGAGAGAGACTGCTTAATGGGTACAAGGTCTCCTTTTCGGGTGATGGCAATGTTTAGGAACTATAAGTGATGATTGCACCACATATGAATGTACTAAATGCCACTGAATTGTATATTAAAATGTTAATTTATACTAGCATGAGTTACACCTCAATATTGCAATACTATCCACAATAGTCAAGATATGGAATCAACCTAAATGTCTATCAACACGTGAATGAATAAAGAAAATGTGGTTTATATACACAATGGAATGCTATTCAGCCATAAAAAGAATAAAATCTTTTCATTTGCAGCAACATAGATGAGTCTGGAAGACATCATATTAAGTAAAATTAGTCAGACATAGAAAATAAAAACCTATATCTCATTCATGTGGGAACTAAAAAAAAGTTGAGCTCATACAAGTAGAGAGTAAAACTGTGGTTACTAGAGTCTGGGAAGGGTGGGGAGGCAGATTGGGAGAGGTTGGTCAACAGTCAACAGATACAAACACAGCTAGATAAGAAGAAGTTAGGTGACTATAATAAAGAATAATTTACTGTATATTTTCAAGTAGCTAGAAGAGAGGATTTTTAAAGTTCTCAACACAAAGAAATGATAAATGTTCAAGGTAATGGATATGGTAATTACCTTGATTTCATCATTACACATTGTATACATGTATGGAAACATTACACTGTGCCCCATAAATATATACAATTATTGTATGTCAATTAAAATAAGAATAATGAAATAATAAGACGAGGACTGGGTAGTGGCTATTGGATTAAGAAGTCATTAATATTTCTGTAAGAGCAGTGTCAGTGGTACAGGGGGAGCAGAAACCAGACTCTGGTCAGCTGAGGTATGACTGAGTGTTGAGAAAAGGAATGCAAGGAGTGCAGCGAAGTCTTTCAAGAAATAGAAAGATAGGGTTGGAGTTGGAGAGTTAAAGGAGAGTGTTGTTTATTCACCACACGGTAGAGGAAACATAAGCCTTTGTATTTACCGAGAAGGACCAATGAAGAGAGAGGGGTTGAGGATACAGGAGAGACACTGGCTGCCTGATAGAGCAAGGTTCCTGCAGAGGAGGTAGGAAGGGGAGCCCGAGCAAAGCCAAAGGTTTGCACCTTAAATAGAAGGCAGGACCTTGTCTTGCCTCATATGGGAGTCAGGAGGAAGGGATGCCAGGACAGATGGGGATGTGGCAAGGAAGCTGAAGATTTTCCCATCTATTTGCCTTGTCTCTATGAGACCAGGAAGCAAGGGCAATACACAGAAGAATGATTAAAGCTGGCCACTTGAAATAGCCCCATGTGATTACCAGAAATTGACTGACTTCCTTTCCTATAATCCTTAATGAGGGAACAAAGACTGGTCTCAAGAGTCTGTGATTTTTATTTATTTCAATTGCCTATATTGGGCTCATATTTTTTATTCTGTAACTCCTCACAAACCACCCCACCACACCCATGAATTTAAATTTTAAATTCCATTTGTCTAATGAGTAAATATAATTGTAATGATAGAAATAACAGTAAATCCAGTGAGCTCTCCAATTCTAATAATCTTGAAGCACGGTGTCTGAGGCATTTAAGTTCAGTGCCATAGAGAGTTAATTAAGTCAAGTTAATTGGAAAAGATCTAATCTCCAGATAGGTAACATGGTTGATTATCTTGTTATGCTTAAACAGAGTAACAGAGGTCATTATAATACTTTTTAGAACATTATCGATTGATATATAATTGCATAATTAATTTTGATTGACAATGTCCCTTGCTGCTTGAATCCATCCTCCCTTTGGAATGTCCTCAGCACAATCAATCTATTGAAATTTTAGTGATTTAGCACATGATTTCTTTGTATAATCTAGTTTTAACATACAAAAAAGCCCTGGCATTTGGCATCTTCTGACACTCTCTTTGAACCAGCGATTTCACACATATGTGTGCATTCTGCCAAAGGCCAAACTGGAAGGCTGGAAGTTTCTGGGAGCAGTAGAGGTACCGAGGGGTGGTTTGGATAGGATTTTTAGTCACCCTTAATTTCTATAGTTTTCTCCACTCCTAAACTACTTCAAGTAAACATTTACACTCCAAGTAAAAACAGTGTGCCTGCTTGGCAAATAAAATTCAACACAAGTCTTTTAACCCTTCTGCCAACCAGTTTACAATCTTCAAGTCCCCACTCTATAGAAATGCTGAAGCCACTTCTGGCTGCTCAAGGCAGTCATTTCTCAAAATGGAGCTGGGACAGGCTGCTTTGTGACTGGAAGGTAATATAAGTAGGAAAGAGAATCTGCTTGAGAGGCTATAGAGAGAGTTTCTAGTTTTAATAGGAGTTCAGACTAATATGATCTTCTGGGTGCATTTAATTATAAATTCTTTAATTCCAAGATCTACAATAGGGTTGGACCCCAAAGAACTACCAAAGAGATTTTGAACTCATTCAAGTTTTAAGTATGTATGTATGTATGTATGTATGTATGGGTATAGGTATACATATATGTATATGTTTATGTGTATGTATATATACACAAATTTCACTGAGATCTCATTGGTATAATATTATAACTATTAGGATACTTAGTTATCTAGATTCCTCTATTTTTTCCCAAATATTAATTATCAGAAAACTTATTTTCTATCTTTTCTCATGACAGTAGCTGTTTCTAAAAATATATCCCCAAAATAAGTTCTGAAGGAAAATTATGTTTGTTTTCTTCAATAGTCTGTATATTAAGTCTAATGATTTCAGAGCAATTATCTTAGAAAAAAAAATCATGAGCTTTTGGAGAAAAGGAGCTTATGTGGATTCTAACTCACTTTGAAGTGCACACTTCCACATTTGTGAGTTGCCTTCACCAAATATCTGCTGTTCTGACCATTTTAGAAGCATAGAAGATGGAGTTCAAAGGATCAAACTAAAAAGAATGGAGAAAATTGACAATAATATATAAAGCAGCTGTGTTTAAAAGCAACCTTCAAATATTCCCCACCTGACACTGGCGTAGCTGTAGGGGAAAGTACTGTAAATGAGCATGTTTTACATTTGGACAGTATAATGAATTTTCCCATAATACTTAAGTAATTAGCTAAGCATTGGTGTTTTGCATGGAATTTTGTTATTGTTATAATAATTTCTTATATGTTTATATCACTTTAGATTTTACAGTGTTCTTTGATATATAGATATATATTCTTTGATATATATCCTCTCACTTTAACAAGTTACCGAACAGTTTCTCTGTGCCAGGCATTTGATGCACTCTGTATTCTACCTCATTTAGCCTTCACAACAGCCCAATGCAGTAGGGCTTGTGATCTCAGTTTGTGAATGAGCAGACAGTAGCTCAGCTTGGGTAAGTGCCTTCTACTTCTAGTCCAAGTGAGGAGCCCATGTTCTTTACTGCCATGCCCTGTGGCTTCTAAACCTTGCCTTCTCTTTCTCCCTCTGTTATCCCTGCCTCTTACGAAGTGTATTTCCTCTTTGTCCAAAAGTTTTATTGCTAGTCACTATGGGGAAGTAGTCATATAAGAAACAAGTACTAAACAATGACAATCATAATAACAACAATAACAGAAGTTGCTAATACCGAGGTAAACTGACTACATCTGGCACTGACTGGGGGCTTTAGATTCCTTATCTCATTGAATCCCTACATCATGCCGGTGTTACATGTGAAAATTGCTAAGATGATAACATAAGAACACAATGCTCCTTGAGGTTAAGGAACATGTCTAAGGTCACACTGCTGGTAGGATGAGTACTAGGGTCCAGGTCATCTGTCTTCCTGTCAGATACCCTTACTCTCTCTATTACACCTCATAAATACCAGTGCTTGGACACTATGCACCCAAAATGCCCTCTATGTTTGTTTTACCAGTTTATTTCCACAGCAGGCACCAATAGTGCAGTAAAATTAATGATTCTGTCCCTCTTTAGTGCTCTTCTATTCAAATTGCTTTATGCCCCAAGGATAGGCAAGTGATGGCCTCTCTGTGCATCTGTATTTCTTTTTTATTTCGATTACTCCTGACAACAAATTGAACCTCTGATGTGGATAGATAAGATTCTGACTCACTGAGCTGCAAGGCAAGAATGACTCAGTAGGATAAATGTATTCTCAGGGAAGTTTAGAGAAGTAATCTTAGGAAAGAAAAGAGTATGTACTAAAAAAAAATGATGTGTGTCTCTAGGATGAGTCACTGTGTCAACACCTTGAAGCACAGAGTTCATTTTCTCCAAAGTTCTGTGAGGCAGTTAGCTACTTTGCTTCCCTTGTCTAGGAAGAAGCATGGGATAACTACAAGAATGTAGAGGATAGGAGAAGTGGGTTCTAGACCCAGCTCCATCACTTAATAGATGTGGGACCTCTTTTCTTCCATAAGCCTAAGTCTTCATTGGCAAAAGGAGAGTGTTGTACTAACTCATCTCTAAATGCCCTTCTGCTTCAAAAATAATGATAACTAAGTTTTGTGGAAGGCTTTATGAACCACTTCTATGAATCCCATCCTATTTGCTCATCATTACATGCGTACAAGGTGGGTATTTTTCTTTCTCCACCTTAAAAATGAAAGAAGGACCTGCACTCAAGAACTTAAGTGACTGATCCAAGGTCCTACATCTAGAGTGGTGGAGCTAGGAATCAAACTCATGTCTCTTTGATCCTGAACTCCATCTTCTTTTCATTACCCCACATCAATATTTGCTTACTCTATATTCATGCTAAACATTTATCTGGAACTTATTAATTGATATGACACTCCAAACAGTTGTTTGTATGGATTTTTTTCTCTAAATAGCCAATCATTACCCTAATTTGCTGACTTCCAAGATAAAGCATAATATACTACAATTTTGTGGGAGAATAATCTTTCTTAGATAAGGGTAACAGAAAGAAAATAATTTCCTGAAGAAGAGTTAAAATTTATAAACATTTTTCTATATTTAAGGTTTAAGCTTACTCAGAACCAATAAATCACACAAAGAATTTCTCCCCCTGCAAGGCCAGCCAAGATCTGCTTCTCCACCTTTTATAACCTTTTCGCACAGAAGTCTAAGGTAGAATTCAGTTAAAACTCCAATATGTGGCCAATCAACCCAACCACACCTTGTGACAGAGCCCTAGGAGATGTAGATCCAACTAGAAAAACATCCAGATTGACTTTGGGTTTCTGTAGGGCTATCCCATTTTCTCTAAAGCAGAAAACTGACAAGTCATTCCTTTTTATTAGTTGGTGGGATCTATGGCTTCCAATGGTCTTGTTCAGTTTGACTCAATAAGCATGCACTGATCTTCTAGAAGGCAAGGTAGTGCTAAGTGTCGGGGAGAAGAAAGAAGAATAAAGACAGGGATGGTTCCTCTTCATAAGGAGCTTAGATCTAAGTGGGGAAGACAAACACATCATAATTGCAAATTCACACAGGAAAATATGAACAATAAATTGGCCTTGGAAGCCCAGAATATAGAATAAAGTAAATCTGACTTGGTGGGGGTTGGAAAGTGGAGCTGATGATCAAGTGATCTAGATGGCCTCGTAGAGAAAGCGGCACTCATGCTTTGACTTAAAGGAAGGGTATGATTGCAAGAGATGGAGAATAGAAGTAACAGCATCCGAGGCTGAGAGCACATGTGGAAAATCACAGAGACACAAATTTGCGAATTGAGATTTAGATTGTCTTGAACTCCATGCTTTATTCTGTAGGCACTTAGGAGGAATTGTGAGTTTGGGGGCAGGAGATGGCAGGGATCTGTCTGGTCATTAAGAAGGAAAAGTTAGTAGTGGTATGGAACGGTGGATTGAGGGGACAGGGAAGATACAGGATAAATTGGATTTAACTATGAGGTTATTAAATGATGATAAGATATTGATTTAAAAGAAAAATAACTCACTTGCTACTTATTGTGAGCCAGGCCCAGTTCTAAGTGTTCTATGTAGAGGAACTCATTTAATCCTCACAACGACCTTTATTAGTTAGAGACATTACCAACCTTACTTTAAACATAAAGAAACTGAGGCAAAGAGAGGTACGATTAGATTCCCAAATTCACACAGCTAGTTTTATGGTAAAGTTGGGATTAAAATCAGGTCTTCTGGCTCTTGAAATCCATGTTTTTTAGCTACTACACTAAGCAGCCAGTAAGATGGATGTGTCTTTAATCGCATAGCCTTGCAAATACTTAATATGTTGTCAAAAACTTATTGCCAATGTAAGTACAAAATAATGCCTCATAATTATTTTAATTTATATATTCCTATTGTTAGTATGATGGAACCACTTTTTAATGTTTATTGGCCATTTCAAATGTGTGCTGCTTCACTATTTATAATAGCCAAGAGTTGGAACCAGCCCACATGTCCATCATCAGATGAGTGGATACGGAAACTGTAGTATTTACACAATGGAATTCTACTCTGCTATAAAAAAGAATGAAATACTACCATTCACAACAACATGGATGGACTTACAGAAAATTATATTAAGCGAAACAAGTCAGGCACAGAAAGAGAAATACCACATGTTCTCACTTATTTGTGGGAGCTAAAAATAAATAATAAATATAGAAACAAATAAATGGGGGGAGAGAAGACACAATAGTTACAATTCCTTGAATTTGTTAAGTGAACAGATATGATGTTGATGGGGGAGGGGATGGGGGGAAGGAGGACTTGGGAAAGGGGCATGAAAATCAACTACATTGTATACTGATTAAGGAAAACCAAAAAAAATGTGTGCGGCGTGTTTGTGTTATTTGTTCATTTCCTTATTAGGGTATTTTTTTCAATCTTGTTCAAGTATTTATATATGAGGAACACTGCATCTTTGTCATATTATTTTATATGATGTTGAATCACACGAAATTGCTAGTATTTCACAGTTTTTGACCTGCAAATATGGCAGTTTTACGTGGTTTAATCTAATTTAATCATTTCATTAGTCCTAATAATAACTGATATTTATTTGGCACATAATACATGCAAGGCAGTGGGTTTTATTTACATGCATTGTCTCATTAAATTCTTACAACTACTCTAGGATGTGTTTGCTATCATCTCCATTTTACAGATGAGGAAACTGAGTGACAGAAGGGTTAAAAAACTTGTTGAAGTTCATGATGCTAGTGGTAGGCATGTGTGGGAAGAGTACCAAAACTCAACATGGTCTTTCTGACCCAAAAGCCTATGATTTCAACCACTGAACTATATTGTCTTGCATGCTTGTTCTTCCAGATAACTTTTAGATACAAGTTTCTCAAAATAATTCCTCGTGGAATTTTAATTGAGATTGCATTAAATTTATAGATTACTACATGGGGTATTAATATCTTTACACTATTGAGTCTTCTTATCTAAAAGCAAGGTATGTTTCTCCATTAATTCAAGTATTCTTTTATCCCCTTTATAGAGTTTTATAAATTTATTCATAGGGCTATTCAAAATGATAATTTCAAGGATTTACTAAAGGTTATCCTTTGGTCTTTATCTTTTGTGTTGTTAATGTGATGGCATTTTTTCCCTTGCTTGTATAATCTAAATGGCTATTACTTGTATATGGAAAAGCTATGGATTTGAGCACATTAAAATTGCAGTTATCCATTTTACTGAGCTCTTTCTTAGTTAGTATCTCTTGAATCTGTTCCCTTCTCTCTGTCACAAGACCACCATCCTCTCTTACCTGGATGGGCAGTCTTATAACTGGCATCCTGGCCTCCAGGCGTAACCCTTTAAAATCTGTCCCTGACTCTATTGCCACCATAAGCTTTCAAAAGTACAAATTTCATGCTTTAAGTTGATCAATCTTTATGTGGATTAATTCCCACTGCCTTCAGGAGATATTTACGCCCCCTCACAAGGTATCCAAGTCTCCTCATAACTCGGCCTGGTCCACCTACCTTTTGAACAGTGTCTCTTGCTACTCAGTCACATAGATACAACATTCTGGCCAGACCAACTATTCATATTTCTTACAATGATGTGTGAGCACTCATGCCTTAGCACACATTGCACCCTGTGACTAGAATCCTTTTCCTCCTTACTCCACTTCGACCTGTGGAACCACTATTCGTATCTCAGAACCTCATCTCTTCTCTGAAACCTTTGAGTGCTCCAGGCAGCTTCTACATGTCATTCTTTGTGTTCCCACATTGTACCATGTATATAGCCCTCTAACTGCACTTTCCATGTTGGACTGTCATTGTTTCCTTATGCAGGTTAGTTTCTTCACACATGTTAAGATGGACATCAAAACCAACAATACAGATCTGAGATCATAACCCATGCAACCACTTGCTATCTTTGTGACCTTGGAAAGGGTGTAGGACCCCTTGTGGTTAATAATAAACACTTCACAGGGCAGTGTGTGAATTATTTAGGACAATGTTTGCAAAGTACATAGCCCAGTGCCTGGTACACATTACATGCTCAGTGGGTTGTTTATTTTTTAAATTAACAATGCAGTAGATGAGAAGAGGATAGACTAACCAGATGGCTTGGCCTTTAGGGATAGAGGGATTGCTAAGGAAAGTTTAAGGAAGTTACACTGGGGAGCAGGGAAAGGGGTAACTTATCCTTTGGCCCTGAGGTGGGAGGGCTATGGGAAGATGAGCGGCCTCCACTGAAGAGTATTGTTAGACAATAGCATTTTAAAGGACCCGATCTTCTGCTAAGGCAACAGAAGCTGCAGCAGATATGTTTAAGGTTTCCTCTGGGAGTTACATGTGATATTCTACCTGGGAACCTTCAACCCTCCTACCCTGGAGACCAAGTTGGCCTAACAGACTGAGGTGAAGATGGAGTCTATGGTAGTAAGTCATGGAAAGGAGGCCAGATGTGAAGCTCCCACAGATGCCAGTCAAGGTTCTATTTGAGCAGAGCCTTGTGTTACTAGCTGTTCAGTGTTCTTCAACAATCCAAAGGCCTGAAACTACCTGAGTACTTCTTCTGAGTCAAATATCAACAACGGATTCCTAAACCATGCTTCATGACATGATTTCCCACAGACCTCTTTTTGATAACTATGTTTCCATCCCTGGTAACTGATGCTCCTCCAATTATTTTGGACCACTTTCTCCTGGAAGAATCTACATGGCTTTGGTCATTCAGCAGCTACTTTGCAATGAGGATGGGAAAACCACTCCACTATCTTCTATTATGATCTACAGCCCTCACCGATGCACCCTTTGCCTCCATGTATCTTCTGGGTAAAGCCTTTCTGAGGGTTTGGCTGGAATGTTAATTCTGGTAGAATATACACCCTGGTGCTCTGGTGCTCTGATGTCTGCATATTTTGGGTATTGAACATCTTCTGGCCAATGGTTTTCCTTTTTTGTGTGTAGTCAAATGTCTGCTCTGGTAAGTAAAGAGATGGGGGGAAAGGGAGAGGAGAGTAGAAAAGAGGGGAGGAGAGGAGACACAAACAATTTACTATGCTTTTTTTTAAAGGAGATTGGCCAGTAGAAATATAGATGTTGGAGACAGACAGATCTTGGTACAGCCTTGGCTTCGCCACTTGTTAGGTCTGTGGTGTAGGGCTGGTTATTTAATCTTTCTGAGATTTAGTTCCTTCATCTATGAAATGGAGATACCATTTCATGTGCAGGAGCAAACAAAACATATTTTAAAAAGTGGATTTTTTTTTCGTCTTATTATAAAGAATTTTTAAAAAAAAAATACCCACCCAAACCTGGGCTGAAGTCCTGACTTGCATGACACTGAGGAAGTCACATCGTGTTTCTTAGCCTCAGTGGCCTGAGTGTTAAACTTTTAAAATTGAATTAAAGTCGATATAAAGTGCATGTGAAGTGCCTAGTGCTATTTCTGAATCATAATAGGCTGTATTGATCAGGGTTCTCTGAATAAATGGAACCAATAGGTTAGATAAAAGAAGATTTATTATGAGGAATTGGCTCACTTGATTATGGAGTCCAAGAGGCCCCATTATCTGCTGTCTGCAAGCTGGAGACCCAGGAAAGCAGGCGGTGTAATTCCAGTCTGAATACAAAGGCCTGAAAACCAAGGGAGCCAATGGGATAAATCATAGTCCAAGGGCAGGATAAAATGAGATGAAATGTCCCAGCTCAAACAGTGAGGCAAGAAAAAGGGGGTGGGGAAAATCCTTCCTTCCTTCACCTTTTATTCTATTCAGAGCCTCAATGGATTAGGTGATGGATTGGATGATGTCCACTCCCACTGGGGAGAACGATTTTCTATACTTAGTCTCCTTATTCAAATGCTAATCTCATCCAGAAACATCCTCATAGGCATACCCAGAAATAATGTTTAATCTGGGCACCCCATGACCCAGTCACGTTGACACATAAAATTAACCCTCACAAAGGCCCTCAGTAATTGTTATCTGTTATTGTTATTACTGTTATCATCATCATCATCATCTTCATCTTCATCATGATCCTAGTCATTGTTGTCATCATCATTGTTTTATGAAAGGTGACCCAGATAGGGTTATTGTGATTTTTGTAATATACAATGGACACATTTGCTTTTCTAGTTTTGATATCAGTAGCAGCAACAGAAATTTATTTGATGCTTATTCTGTTTGGACAGGTATCTTCTGATTGTTATCCCAGTTCTTACTTAAATGTTGAATAGTCTTGAGTACTAGAAGCCAAAGCTATGCAGTGGTTTCAGTTGTTACATCTAGTCATCACCTGTAAGGATACACAGCATACTAAATCTAGAAAGTCCCTAGAAGTTCTTTGTCCTCAAAGATATGAATGCTCCAAGCATCACTAGGAAAGATAGAGTGCATGAAGGTCCTGAAACGGTTGGTATGTATTTTTAGTTCCCTACATTAGTAGCCCCCCCATTTATATGCATATAAGTATGTGTGATGAGTGGGGCTGCTGAAGGCAGAGGGCTTGAGGATGGAAATGGGCTAGATCTCTTCCTTCTTTTTCATTTAAGAAAGTGATTCAACTTTCCATTTGGGGAGTATCTAAGGTCGCCTTTAGCCAACTATGACTCACTTTTCTGTTTTTGTGTTATATTCTTACACTTGAAATCTTACACAAATGGGGTTTTGATATACGTTTTCTTAATAATAGAAGTGACTAAAACTCACTAAAAAATCAAAGATTTTTGTGAGGGTGTCACCAAAATGAAAAAAAAAAACATATATAGAAAAAGAAACCTTTTATAGGTAGTAGGAATTCACTCTTGTCTAACAAGGTAAAGGTAGTGAAAGAATTTTCTCAGATATTAAAAAAAAAATTGGATGGGCTTAATTTTTTGACATCCTGAATTGTTAACAAAAGAACAATAACATCAGAATGCTGGGGCTCCTCTCTTTCATAGTAGACTTCCCTAATTTTGAGGGATTTTTTCTAAATGCTATTTTTAACAAGCCAAATCCACTAATTTTATTTGGGGATTCATCCAAATCAAATAAATGACTAGTTCTAATGGTAGTAATAATACCTCACATATGGATTAATTTTACAGATGTTGAATGGCTTTCAAACATTATTGTATTTGATCCTCACAACAGATTAGTCTTATAAAGTAAGCTTTCCAAGCCATATTCCCATTGTAGAGGTGAGGAAACTGAGTCTTACACCAGTTCAGGATCACAGGTTAGCAACAGAACTGAACTCAAACCCGGGGCATCTGACTGCCTAGCCCTGTGCCCTTCCAAATGCACTGCCCTGCTTTGTTTCCTTTTCACTCCTTTAAAAGGGCATGAGGTACTATGTTAGTTTCCTTCTATTGCTGTAACAAAGTATGTTTTCTCTCAGAGCTCTGGAAGCCAGAGTCTAAAATCAAGGGGTCAGCATGGCCATGCTTCCTCTCAAGGCTCTAGGGGAGAATCATTTCTATGCCTCTTTTTAGCTTCTGGTAGTTCCCAGCAATCCTTGGTGTTCCTTGGCTTGTAATTGCATCACTGTAATTTCTGCCTCCACTGTCACATGACCTTCTCACTCTGTGCCTCTGTGTCTGTACCCAAATTTACTTCTCGTAAAGGCACCAGTCATATTAAATTAGTGCCTACCCTACTCCAGTATCACCTCATCTTAACTAATTACATCTACAAAGACCCTATTTCCAAATAAGGTGACATTCTTGAGGTACTAGGCATTAGGGTTTTGACATTTATTTTGGAGGGACATGATTCAACCCCTAACAGTAACAAACCATGGCTTTCTTTCTCCAGAGTGTAACTTGATACATTACGCTAAAGACCATGACATGTTATCACACCAAAGTCAGAAGTTGGATACTGACAAAAATATTCTAGTCAGTTGCATATTGTTTGGTGATTGGAGTCTATACCGCAAATGGCTGGTGGATTGGTACTTTAAGTGCTTTTTTCAGGCATTTTTGTTTTTTGGGGGGGGCATGTTTTCTCCCACAACCAATCTCTCATCTTTGAGGGATACCAAAGCCTCTTAGTTCCCAAGGGGAAGGGAGGTTATTAAGGTTGGTAATGTTTGGAAAGTGTCTTCAGGTATATATTTTAGTGTTTCATAATGTGGATCTGGATATCGCAGGAGCTAGAATTTGATCCATTTTTGAGTGTGATTCTCAGCCGTTTCTTTAGGAGGATACTTACAGAGACTTTGTGATTATGGAGGAGTCATGAGAAGGCATTTCCTTTCCGTTTGAGTGGGAGTGTAAGTTTAGCTTTGGGGGATGGCCTCGATCAGTGCTTTGTAACACAAATCCCCATTACAGTCATAACAACGGGCTTTGCAGAAAGCCTCTAACTAAATAGTGTGATTCAATATAATGAGCATTTATTGAGTAGTTACTCTGTGCAATGCCCTTTATTGTTGTGGACATAAAGAGAAGGCAACCATGGTCCTTACCCTTCAGGGAATCCATTCTACTTGTTCAATTCTTAAAACAATAGTGGCAACCTGTTTTGCTCCAGGCTCTATAAAGACACTGGTAGTGTAAAAGAGATGGAGAAAAGAAAGAGAAGGAGGAGGTGGAAGAGGAGAAAACTTCACAGGAGGCACTCAGTTTTTAGTACAAAAAGGAAGGCAAGTAGGAAGCCTCAAATGATTCAGTAGGTTTAGGCCTATGGGAAGACAGAAGAGATGCACCCAGCACAGTCTGGCACTTTAGGCAGTGCAGTGGATTGTATGCCACCCCCAAAGTCATTGAAGCTTAATCCCCACTGTAAATGTTGAGGGTGGGAAATCTTATTATGGGAATTGAAAGGTGCGGCTTTGAAGAGGTGATTAGATTGTAATAACTATGCCCTAGTGAATAGACTAATAATGGTGGTCGTGGGCATGGTCCTGAGGGCTTTAAAAGAAGAGCAGATGAGAAGTTAGTCTCTCTCTGCTCTGCTGTTTTCTGCCATATGAGACTTCTGGGTCACTGTCACCACCACCAAGGTCTTCAACAGGTGTGTTTCCTGCACTGTGGACTTGCCAGCCTCTGAAACTGTTAAGAAATAAATTTTGTTTTATTTCTAAATCAGTTCCACGTATTTATATTATAAGCAACTGAAAGAGACTAATAGAGGCAGGGCCATCGCATTGCATGATTCTGAGAGACTTGAGTCACATAACTCGCAAAATGTGGTTCCTGCTTCTGAGGGTAGGTGCTGCCTTAGCTGACTGAATGGTGAATTAGAGTCAGGCAATAAAAGGTGGAAAAGGATAGATCCACTACTAGCCCGTATTCTTCTGCAAATTAGATAAAGTGCCATTTCTTTAGGTACACATGTGCAGCCTGGCAAATGGAATATAAAAAGTTTGGACCTGATTGTGCCAGCAGGGAGCGGGGATTGTGTGGGTGATAATGGGCAGAATAGTAATATTAAAAAGGTTGCCCTAGCAGCAATACGATGAGGAATGAATGGGGCAGAGTGTGGAGGCAGTGAAGCCAGTTGGATGCTGTTACAAAGAGAGAGGGGAGGGGAGATGTTAACATTTACAATCGGGCTGGTAGCCTGGTCTTCCCACTCCTGATCTGGCTTTGCTATAAAATATTTTCCACCCAGCAGATAAAGTCAGTGTTTTGAAGCATAATATATATCATGTCACTGCCCTGATTATATGACCTGTCAGTGACTTCTTATTATCTCCTCACATGGCTGACCTTGGTTTCCAAGGCTTGGAGATGGCCCAGCTTCTCTCTTCAAATTCATTCCATCTTACTCTTCCCTTTTGCTTTCTGCTCTCCAGCCAAACTGCCTTCTTTTCAGTAATTGAAACAACAACAAAAAAGTTCTTATCTGCTTTAAGATCTTTGCACAGGCTGTTCCCCCTGCTCGGAAAGCTTTTTCCCCAGATTTTGTCATTATTTTAATCTTCCAGATCTCAGATAAAAGGTCATCTACTCAGAGAGGTCTTTACCTTACCACCTTATCTAAAGCATCCTTCCTATTGCCCTATCTTTTCGTCTTATGTAGTGGACCTTGCTGATTGCCTACACAGCATGAATCCCCCCTTCCTTACTAAAGGGACATCGCTTTTGCTTATGTGTCTATCCCTCCCCTATTCAATTTCATGTCTTAAATGAAGCTGATGCTGCCACAGCTCCAGGAATGGGCCTGCTTGTTCTATAGGTAATTTTATTTCACTTGCCAGTGATTGATTGAATAATAAGTATGAGACTCAACTTGGGACAATTCATTCATTTACTCAACAGGTATGTTCCGCAAACCTTCTGTCAGTCTGTGCTGCTATAACAAAATGCCACAGACTAGATAATTTATAGATAATGTAAATTTGTTTCTCATATTTCTGGACGCTGGGAAGTCCAAGATCAGGGCCCTGACAGGTTCAATTATCTCGTGAGGGTCTGTTCTCTGCTTCCAAGATGGTGCCTTGAATGCTGTTTCCATCAGAGGAGAGGAACACTGTGTCCTCATGTGTCAGAAAGCAGAAAGGCAAGAGGGATTAATTCCTTCCATCAAGCCTTTTTGTAAGGGCACCTAATGCCATTTCTGAGGGACGAGCCCTCATGGCCTAATCACCTCTTAAAGTCCCCACCTCTTAATACTATCACATTGGCAATACCTGGATTTTGGAGAGGACACATTCAAACCATATCACCTTCTATATACCAGACACTGTTGTTTTATGTCCTGGGGATATACCAATGAACAAAACAAATAAAACTATCTGCCCTGATGGAGCTTACATCCTAATAGAGAGGAAAGGCAAGAAGCTAGGGCAGAAATAGGGAGCATGGCTAGATTATTGCAGTAATCCAGGCAACAGATAAGGTCTGTGGTGACAGTGAAGTGGTGAGAACTTGTTGGATTCTGGATACATTTTGAAGGTACAGTTGAGAGAATTTCCTAATATATCAAATGTGATGTATGAACAAACCAGAGATAAATCATGGATGATACCAAGAATAGTGTTCCTGAGAAACTGAAAGAATGGGGTTGCTGTTATCTGGATTAGGCAAATAGCAGGATAACCTAGATTTGGAGGTAAGGTGGGGTGGGGGTGGGTTTGTTCAATTTGGGACATTAAGTTTGAGATACCTGTAAGATATACAGATGGGGATGTCAAATAGGCAGTTGCTTATAGAGGCTTAAGGGAGAGGTCCTGATTGCAGATACAAATTTGAGAGTCAAAAGCATACAGATGATTTAAGTCTTGAAACTGGATATTATGACCATAAGACTGATTGTAGAGGGAGAAGACAAGAGGACTAAGAAATAAGCCCGTAAGCTCACATGTGTAGGAGATGAAGAGAACAAGCAAAGGAGACAGGGAAGGAATGGGCAGAAAGGCAGGGAGAAAACTCTAAAAATATGGTTTTATGCAAGTCAAATGAAGAAAGCGTTTCAGAGAGGATAGAATAACCCACTGTGTCAAAGGCTATTGAAAGGTCAAACAAAATAAAAATGGAGGAAATCGGAGTCAAGAGAAGGTTTGTTTCATTTAAATTTTTCCAGATAGGAGAAATAACGCATATGTATATGCTCATGAGACTGATCCGTGACAGAAAGAAAAGTTGAAGATGCAGGAGAGAGGGTTTTATTGGAACAAAGTCCTTGGTTATGAGAGAGGGGTTGGAGTACACCGCACGGTACATCTGTAGTAGCAGGAGAGAAGGAAGAGCTTCTGGGTGCAAATGCAAGTAGGTGGGAGATTGTGGGACTTTTGTTCTGTTTTTTCATTGAAAGAGGAAGCAAGGTCATCAGCTGAGCGTAAGGAGGGTGAGAAAATGTTGGAGGTGTGGAAAAGAAAAGAGGGTAGACTAGTAAGGGTTTTCCAAAGAAACAGAATGAATAGGATATATGTATATATATAGATATATGTTGGCAATATAGGTAAATTTTATATAAATATAAATATATATATATATTCAGAAACACACACACATTGAGAGAGAGAGAGAGAGATTATGGGAATTGGCTCATGTGATTATGGAGGCCTAGAAATCCTATGATCTGCCATCTGCAAGCTGGAGAACCAGGAAAGCCAGTGATGTAATTCAGTCTGAGTCCAGAGGCCTGGAGACTGGGGAGTTGGCAGTTGAAGTCCCAAAGGCTAAAGGTGCAAAAACCAGGGGCTTCATTGTCTGAGGACAGGAGAAGACTGATGTCCCAGCTCAAGAAAAGAGAGAATGAATTTGCCCTTCCACAACCTTTTTGTCCTATTTAGGCCCTGAACGGATTGAATGATGCTCACTCACATCATCCATCGTGGGTGGATTTTATTCATTCAGTCTGCTAATTCGAATGCTAATCTCTTCCAGAAATACCCTCACAAACATAACCAGAAATAATATGTTACCAGCTATCTTGGCATCCAGTAGGCCAATCAATTTGACATCTAACGTTAATCATCACATAGGTATAAAAGAGCTCTTCAGAAGAGTTGAAGAGAGAATGGACTAAAGAAACATGATTGCAAGGTAGCATTAAGAGTTCACCCAAGTCAATGGCCATTAATCTCAAGCAAAACTAGTCCTTATGGTCATAAGGTTTTCTCCTGGCACATTCAGCCGAAGGGGTATAGTCATAAGTAAGAAATGGATATCATGGGACATGAGGAGAAGCTTGCTGCAGAATTTTGGAGAAAACTTTTCTGTCTTTTGAGTAGTATTAGTGGATCCAGATCATGTAGGAACTTTTGAGGAGGGCATTCTTTGAGAACAATAACTCAAAATTGCAAATATAAAACTATTTATAAAACTTTATATTTAAAATGAGAAAATGAATTCACAAGTTATGACTTTTAAAAAATCTGACATCACAAGTTCAGCAAAACAACACATTGTTTTTATAAATTGCCTGGCAGACCATTATGTTTTTTTCCCTAGATTTTTTGGCTGATGCTCTTTGATTATCTCTTTTAATGACACTAATTTTGTAATATTTTTTATAGAACAATAAATTAGTATTTGCTCTAACAAGGTTGATTAAAATTTTTTTTTGATAATTAATTCAGATACATAACTTTCAGCATCCTAACTTGATGTTGGTAACATCAGGTAAATTTTTAGGATTGTTGTCAAATTTGGAAAAAAAACTTATATCAACTTTCTTTTATGTAAGATGAAAAAAAGTCTTTTCAGGTATTTTTGTGCAGAGATTACTTTTTCAGTTTACAACACTCATGACCAGTTTATGGTTGGTGCCCTAGCAGTGGCAAATTCTGTTTTGTATTATCTTTGTCAATGTCATCAGTTCATGGAAATTAGAAAGAAATTTAAATTTTTTTCTCCAATGGTTTATGTGATTCATTCTTCTTCCTTAGATGGAATATGAAGCAAACTAAGACTTTCTAATGGATGTTTATAATTAAGCTCAAATGGAGAGAACTTCCATTTTGGTAAATGTGAATGAAAACCAAAATTTTTTCTTATAATTTTACATATTTGATGGTTGGAAGGATTTTCCACAAACTAGCCTCTGGCTCTGAATGTTTCAAGCCTTGTTTCTTCTTCAATACCACATGTCCCTGGTGCTTGACATGGTAGAACATATAATGCTATGCTATGATATCTGTCCAGCACCTTCACTTCCCTAAAATTCCCAGTGCCACCTAGCACAAGGGGAAACGTGCCAGAAGAGATTTTGTGTGGAAAGAGATAGTGGCCTTAACTAAAAGTGATTCAAATATCTTGTTATTTCAAATTTTACAAAACCTAAGATTATGTGAACACATTGTTAGGCCCTTCCTAGAGCTTTGGAAGGAGTATGTGCAAGTGAGGGACTCTGAAGCTTATTTAAGCTTCATTAGCATCCAATAAGGCTTTTTCTATCTTTAGGAGAGGCTACTCTGGATTTTGTTGTATCTTCAGGGGATATGTAGAATTGCTGCAGCATCTTGCTCCCAATCAGAGGACAAAGCCAATCCTAAAGATGACTGTATTAGTCCATTTCTATGTTGCTATAACAGAATACTTGAAACTGGGTAATTTATAAAGAAAAGAGGTTTGACTCACAATTATGGGACAGCTGCATTTGTTGCGGGCCTCGGGCTGCTTCTACTCATGGCAGGCAGCCAGCAGGTGCAAGATCACATGATGAGAAGAAACAAGAGAGAGAAAGGGGAGGTACAAGGCTCCTATTAACAACCAGCTCTGGTAGAATTTAATAGAGCGAGAACTCACTCACTACCCCTCCCCACAGGGAGAGCATTAATGTATTCACGAGGGATCCACCCCCTATGATCCAAACCAGCTCCCAACGCTGCCACATTGGAGATCAGATTAAGACAAAGCAGAGACTGAGACTACTTGGATCCTCAATGGTATTGTTGATCCGTCGATGAACCAGCTCTGGAGCCTACACTACCACTGGATTTGCTGTTTCATGAAATAATAAATTATCTTATTTTTTAAACCATTTTGAGTTGAAGTTTCTACTATATACAGCTGAAAGCATCCTAATTCCCATTATTTATTCTCCTCTCTTTTAAGTACTTACTATTCTCTAAAATTATCTTTTGAGTTTACTTACTTGTGTGTGTGTGTGTGTGTGTTTGTGTGTGTCTAAATGTAAGTTCTATAGAACTTTATCTGGTCTGATACAGTATCTACAAAAATAAAAACAGTGCCCAGCTCATAGTAGATACTTAATACATATTTGTTGAATTAGATGAAAGAATGAATGAAGTGTGATGTTAACAGTGAGTGAAGAGAAAGGAGCCCATTCCAGTGAAAATATCCTCCTGGTATATTCTGATTGTTGTGTTGAGGCACTGCTATTGTAGACATTTCTGTGCTCCACTCAGGGCCAATGACCCACTGATTTCATACTGCCAACGAAGGCCAGGATGCTCTGAGGTCTGAATGTGCAAGCCCAAAATTTGTCTTGTCTTATCTCCATATATAGTACTAAATTATGAGCTATCTAATGGTTAAAGAAGCTAGACCTCTTCATGGGAAAAAGAAATATTTTCTTTGGAGAGTAATTTTTGGCTCCTAAATATGCTTTGTTCCTCACATTCCGTCTGTCACCATGTTCTGACATTTCCCTGAACAGAACGTCATGTATGTTTGCCCTCTTCTCTTTATTCCCTGAGTAGGCTCCTTCCTGTAATTATCTAGTGTCCTCAGCATTTTCAGAAATGTTCTCCAAAACCCACTCTTCATCTTTGGCTAGTGTCATCCTTAATTTCCCACGTTGATGACTGCTTTCTACCAAAGAGTGTTTAGTGGCTTTCTGGGGTCTTGGAGGTTAAGGCAGTGTTAGTTTCTGCTCAGGTTTTTTTTTTTTTTAATTTTTATTGAAACAAAATTGATTATACATATTTTGGGGGCTCAACATTGAGATATGTTGATCAAATCAATATTACTAGCATACATACTGTTACAAATTGTAATTATTTTTATGCCCCTTGTCCAATCTTTCCCCATCCCCCTCTCCCTTCCCCCTCCCACCTCTGATAACCCTAGATTTCTTCTCTCCTTCTGAACTAGTAATGGTTACTCAGTTGATTTGTGCCTAGATGATCTGTCCAATGCTGACTGGTGTGTTCAGGTCCCCCAATATGATCACAGAGCAGATGCTTCTTCTGTCTCTCTGGAATAGGCTCTGTGGAGAGAAACATCCTCTTCTTTCCTTTGGTCTCTGCTGGTGACTCTCCTTGTGTCAATGCACACCAGTGGCTGATAGACCATCTGCGTGGTGGTTGTGGCATCTAGCTCTTTTCATGGCAGCTGTAGTTATTGTGGTAGCTGTGGTGGGCCACCCATATGGAGGTGATGTTTTTGGCATGCTCCTTCCCTAGTTGCTGGTGGCCCCCACTCGATGCCTCAGGACCCTGGGAGGGCCCTGAGCATTGGTGGTGTGCCTGGCAGTGGGAGGAGGTCTGCTCCCCAGCTCCAAGCCTCAGGACCTCAGGTAGGCCCCAATGGGTATTCTATTTTTTCTTTCAGTTCTGTGTTGGATTATTTGCTGTTCCCACACTTAAACTCTGCACTGGA
>NW_007726879.1:0-1323 GCF_000696425.1 Galeopterus variegatus
TTCATAATTTGGCAATCTAAAATATGCTCATGTCTCTATAGATACCTTTAGTGGTTTCATATTAGCCACTTTACAATCAGGTGAAGCAACCAAACATGTTATTGCTCATTTGTTACATTGTTTTTCTGTTTTAGGTGTAGCAAAACAAATAAAAACTGACAATGGCCCTGGTTATTTATCTAGATCTTTCAAAGATTTTTGTGCTCAATTCCAAATTCAACACATTACTGGCATTCCATATAATCCTCAAGGCCAAGGCATAGTTGAAAGAGCCCATTTATCTTTAAAAACTTGTTTAGGAAAATTAAAAGGGGGAAATTGGTATCCTGTGAAGGGGTCCCCCAGGAATTTATTGAACCATGCTCTTTTCATTCTTAATTTTTTGAATCTTGATGTTAATAATAAATCAGCTGCTGACCGTTTTTGGCATTCAGAAACTCAATCACAGTTTGCTATGGTTAAATGGAAAGATCCTCTGGATAACGTATGGTATGGTCCAGACCCTGTTATAATATGGGGAAGAGGCTCAGTTTGTATTTTTTCACAAAAACATAATGCGGCCAGATGGCTACCTGAATGGTTGGTTAAACAGATTGACTATAACCTTTCAGCCAGGGAGTCAGATGATCCCTGAGTATATTTCTTTTTTCTCTCTTTTTAGGTTCGTGATGTTCTTATTCCTGTTCGGATTATTGGCCCCCTGGCCCCAGGTCTATTTGGGTTTTGGTGATCCTGGACTTGCTCATCAACTGGTAAATAAACAGTTTGATAAGGCTTGTGACTGTAAAGGTGGCACTATTCTTAGTCATCTTTCACCATACATAGCTGTTGTTGATTGTGGTGCACGTTTGGCTTATCTGGCCCCAACATCCCCTGCTTATAGATGTGTGGATAAACCACAGTTTGCTATGGTTAAATGGAAAGAGCCTCTGGATAATGTATGGTATGGCCCAGATCCAGTATTAATATGGGGAAGAGGCTCAGTTTGTATTTTTTCACAAAAACATAATGCGGCCAGATGGCTACCTGAATGGTTGGTTAAACAGATTGACTATAACCTTTCAGCCAGGGAGTCAGACGATCCTTGAGTATATTTCTTTTTTCTCTCTTTTTAGGTTTGTGATGTTCTTATTTCTTTTTGGATTATTGGCCCCCTGGCCCCAGGTCCATTCGGGTTTTGGTGATCCTGGACTTGCTCGTCAACTGGTAAATAAACAGTTTGGTAAGCCTTGTGACTGTAAAGGTGGCACTATTCTTAGTCCTCCTTCACCATACATAGCTGTTGTTGATTGTGGTGCACGTTTGGCTTATCTGGCCCCAACA
>NW_007726879.1:1694-4119 GCF_000696425.1 Galeopterus variegatus
CTTCTAATAAATATGCCCAAGCTCCCTGTTTAGGACCCATGGGGAAGCCTATATGCTGGTCTATTACTCCCTCTGTCTGACGGAGGTGGCCCACAAGATCAAACTAGAACCCGTAAAGTAGAGGAAAAGATTCAAGAAATGCATGACACTTTGTTTCCTCAACTTACTTATCACCCATTGGCTCTACCAAAAAATAGAGGTGAATTAGATTTGGATCCTCAAACTTCTCACCTCCTTTATGCAACTCATAAATTGCTCAACGTAACTAATCCTGGCCTTGCACAGGATTGTTGGTTGTGCTTAGTTATGGGCCAACCCATTCCTGTGGCTTTCCCTTATCCGTTTCTCAATTACTCTATTGGTAATCGATGTCCTTTAACTGCCCCCTTACTGGTACAGCCGTTACAGTTTTATAATGTTACCTGTTTCCTTTCTCCTTCTATTAATAATAGTTTTGAAATTGATGTAGGCTTTGCATCTTTTGCAAGCTGTCAATCTTTTATCAATGTCTCTACTCCCCTATGTGCCCATAATAGTTCAGTTTTCGTTTGTGGCAGTAATCAAGCTTATTCCCAATTACCCACTAATTGGACTGGGTTGTGTGTCCTAGCTCTTCTTCTTCCTGATGTGGATGTTATACTGGGAACTGAACCCGTGCCCATTCCCACTTTTGAGCATATAGATGGAAGAGTAAAAAGAGCTATACAATTTATTCCTTTGCTCGCGGGGCTGGGGATCACTGCTGCAGTGGCCACTGGGACTGCTGGTCTTATGCACTCCATATCTCAGTATACTAAATTATCTAAACAACTAATTTCAGATGTGCAGACCCTTTCTCAAACTATTCAAGATTTGCAGGATCAACTAGACTCTTTAGCAGAAGTAGTTTTACAAAATCGAAGAGGTCTTGATTTACTAACTGCAGAGCAAGGAGGTATCTGTTTGGCTTTAGAGGAGAATTCTGCTTCTATGCAAACAAGTCCGGAATTGTGCATAATTGCATCAAACAGTTGCAAGAAGACTTGGAAAAACGAAGACAACTAGCTGACAACCCTTGTGGACTGGGCTTAATGGATTTTTATCTTATCTTTTACCTTTATTAGGACCTCTCTTGGGTTTACTTCTTTTGCTATCTTTGGGGCCTTTTCTATTCAGTAAGGTCACCGCTTTTATTAAACAACAGATAGAGGCTGTTCAAGCATGGCCCACTCAGATTCATTACCAATGACTGGAAATGGAACAACCCCCTGATGGGGTCTCAAGACATAATCACCCTTCAAAGAATAGAGCTGGTTAGTCAAATATGGGTAAGAGGGTGTTGCTCTTCAGCAACCTAAGACAGGGGCATCCATCTTGCTATGGATGATCTCAATGACGGATAAGCTGTTAAAGAGCAGGACACCCCAACCTAAGCCAGACACAGCTCTTGTGTACTAGGGATATGTCAAATTTTATAAAATCAGAAAGGGGGAATATGTTGGGAGTGAGCAGCCCCACTCACCTCTTTGTGTGGCAGTGCTTATGTGACAGTTGCCTCATAATCTGCTTGTGCCAGAAACTGNACTTTCAAACCAATAAACGAGACTTGATCAGAATACTGTCTTGTCTCCATTTCTTGCATCTGTTGCCTCCATCCCATTCCCACTTCGCCCTCCAGGGTCTGCGTTGAATATCCCATGGGTCAGGACAGAAAACAGTATGGGAGATTCTTAAACAAGTACAGATAGATTTACCATACAATCCAGCAATCCCACTTACAGTTATATACCCAAAGGAATGGAAATCATCATGTTGAAGGGATATGTGCACTCCCATGTTCATCTCAGCTCTATTTACAATAGGCAAGATAGAGAACCAATATAAATGTCCATTGACAGAAAACTGGATAAGGAAAATGTTGTATATATACACTGTGGAATACTGCTCAGCCATAAAAAAGAATGAAATACTGCCATTCACAGCAACATGGATGAGCTTGTAGAAAATTATGTTAATTGAAATAAGCCAGGCTCAGATGGAAAAATACCACATATCTTCACTCATATGTGAGATCTGAGAGAAAGAAGGAAGGAAAGAAAGACTACAGTGGTGCATTGGACTTGCAGAGGGAAAGAGCAGACCTAGGGTTGCCAGGACTGCAGGAGGGGAGGAGGAGGGAGGTTGGGGAGGGTGTGGGTGAGGGAAATGGGGAATAATCACAATGTGTGGTAATGAACATGCTGGTGGTATTGATCTGGCCATCACATGTTGGACACAGATGGTGATGGTCAGCTTTGGTCCATATAAAAATGCATAACCAATAAAATAAAAAATGAAAAAAAAAAGAGAAATTACACCTAAAATCAGAGATCAGTTGAATAGGGGTAGAATAGAGAAGATGTAACTAACATTAATCAAATTTTAAAAACCATTCAGATTTTAAGAC
>NW_007726879.1:5084-10699 GCF_000696425.1 Galeopterus variegatus
CTATTACTGATGTAGAGTCTGTAGAAGAAACCCCCGTGGACCTGAAGTATGACTAATTTGAGTATGGAAACCCAGCCTTGAATTACTGAAATCAAAAGTGAGAGGGCATGTTAGAGCAGAACATAACCAGTGTTCAACTGATAAGTTATTAGCATTTGCCCAGCAGGCCTCTGAGCTATGTGATAGGCCAGATCCAATAAATGCAGGGCCAGTCACACTAAGTAGACACCAGGCTGGGAGGGATGGAGGCAATGGGATATATAATTACAAGCAAAATGGCATTTTTATGGGTTGAAATTTTTAGAAAACTCATAGATTATCAAGAACTACAATAACAATAAATACTTAAAATAGAATTTCTAGTAAAAAAAAATGAATCTTGAACATACACATGAATAGGTACTACATGAAATAAATTATAGCTGGGTGAAGTCCTGTTGATATATTTTAATAAAAATCAAATGTTTACACTTTCTACCGAATTTCACATTTCCTTTTTAATCCAGTTGCTTCTATTAATATTCATATGTATCTGAAGAGGCAAGGAAAACACTTTGCCTCTCTAAACTACATTTAGATAAATAAAAATTTGAGGTGTCACTCATTAGGCTACCAATATCTTACAGGAGCACGTCTCACCTTTGAAGCAACCATGCCATGTTTACATGTACAGCCAGAAGATGATGACAGGGAGGTGTCCAAAAATAAATTAATTATGTCAGAATTTATCTAATTTGGTGTTATCTCTCCAAAAAGCAGAACAAGGAAGCTCAAATTCTTAATGTGTAACATATTTCAAAATAATCTAATATTTCTCTTGTAATTTCACAAACTAGTAGGAATTTTTTTAGTTTTCAGACAAAATAGTTCCATATTTTCAAGGTGCATTTTTTCTTATATGGCAAATGCAGAAAATGTGTGGTACAGCTACTCAAGCTGGAGACACATTTCTACCTTTAGACATAAATTGTGGATACCTCTTTACAGGTTTCCTTCCTTCCTTTTCTTTTCCCTTCTCCCCACCATTTTTTTCTTTTCCTTTTTGACTTCACGTACTTGTAAGAGAGTTCATCGTACACCTCAGTGTGTGACTTCTTACTGTCAACAGTTTTGCAAGTTCTTTTATTTAAATGAATTTTGGTTTTTACTATCATTCCTATTCCTCATTCATGATATTTACCCTCTTGTTCTCATGGTTATATACATATTTGCATATGTCTTAGTAAACTAAGGAATGTTTTTGCTTCTGTGGTCATACCTGTTTATGTTAAATGGCATTTGTGTTGTGAGCCTTTGTTAATGCAATACCTTTAAAAATGATTTCCATTGTATATGAGCATATGTTTTACTATTTCAGGATGGTCTATAATATTCCATTGCAGTCCTCCTCCACATTTTACTGCATATTTTCTACAGATGGACATCTAAATTGTATTCATCTAAATGAATCTTAATTTGTTTCATCTAAATTCTAGAAAAAATGTTGATGCCATAAACATTTTTGTACGTGATTCTCATGCAACCGTGCAAGCATTTCAGTAGTATATGAATCTGGATTTCAGATCACAATATATACTCATATTTAATTTCATTATGTACTCCCAGATTTATCTTCAGGTTGGCTTTACTGGTTATACTATTTCCAACACTATGTACGTGTTTCCGTTTTTCTACATCTTCACCCCCAAAATTTATACAATCCAAATTTATGTTTTGCTTATCATACAAATAAAAATAATTAATATTTGTCTCTATTTTTATTGTGACCAATAAACTGTCATCCATATGTTGCATGTATGAACTGCCTATTCATACCCTTTGTCCATTTATTTTCTATGGGATTTTCTCTTTCATCTCATTGATTTGAGAGTCACTTTTTCTATCTATTATTTAATCTTGTATTAGTTTAAACTACTTCAAATATGTTCTCACAATCTATTACATGTTAACATTTTTATGTGTCCCATGTAAAACTAAAATCCCTAATTTTAATGTAGTCAAATAATAGTTTTCTTTTATTTTTCCATCCATCCATTTTTTTTTTTTTTTCTTTTGGGTTCTGGTTTAAGAAAACCTTTCCTGGGGCTGGCTGGTTAGCTCAGTTGGTTAGAGTGGAGCATTGTATAACACCGAGGTCAGGGGTTCAGATCCCTGTACTGGCCATCATAAAAACAAAATAAAATAAAACCTTTCTCAGGTAAAGGTAACAAAAATATTTTCATCTTTCTTTTTTACTTAGCATACATCTGAATTTACTTTGTGTATACTATACTGTGAGTTACCTGTTCTTCTTTACCTTTTTTTATATCATGAACTATTTCTATAATAGCATTCTGCTAAACAATTCTTTATCTACTGATGCTTGGTTTTATCTACATCGTATTTAAATGGGTCTGTTTCTGAACACTCTGTTCTGTTCCATTTATTTGTTTGGTGCTAGAGCAACACAGTTTTATTACTATCATTCAGTTGCATTTCTTAAAACCTGAGAGGATGAGCCCCCTTCTTTTTAAAATACTATTGACAGGTATTTCGACATTTAACCTTCAATAAAATTTTTATTCCTTGAACTATCTTGCTAAAATTTACATTGACATTGCAGGAATTTTATTGATCATTTGCATGGAATTAAATTTTAAAGAGGACAAGTGTCCTTGCGCATATTCTTCTTTTATCTGCTTTAGTTTAGATTTTTATTTATTTATTTTTTTTGCATTTTCAGTAGGTTTATTTCTACATACATTATAGCTCTTGCTGATGGATTTAAGGTTTATTTTCTATTATGGGTTTTTTGGGGGGAGTCATTACCATTTTACTTTTATTGTGAAGCATACCTTGCGGACAAAATGTATGCATCATGTATCTCTACAACTTAGAATAAAATAAACATCTAATAATTTACCTCACAGCTGAAGAAATAGAACAATACTCTCCATGATTGCATCGCACCCCCCAACCCCCACCCCACAGAGGAAACTGCTATTTCTATTATTGGGTTATTTATTTTCTTGCTTTTCTTTATGGTTTTATCATAACTAAATGTATCCATGTATAATGTCTTGATTTGTTTTGCATTGAACTTTATATAAATGAAAACATACTTTATATATTTTTCTTATATTTTCTTCTTTTGCTCAAACTGTTTTTGAGAATGAGTTATGTTGGCATATGTGGCTGTAGTTCATTCTTTGTTGTCATTAAGAGTGTTCAATTGTCTAATTGTACTTTGTTATTTATAGTTTCTCTTGTTGCTTGACATAATGGCTTACTGCCAATATTTTTTAATAATTATCAACATGGCTATAATTTTTCTGATACATGTCTCTTGGTGCATATGTGCAAAGAATTTTCTAGACCAGTGGTTCTCAGTGTGGTCCCTGGACCAGTAGCATCAATTCCACTTGGTAACTTGTTAGAAATGCAAGTTCTCCATCCCCATTCCAGGTCTTCTAAATCAGAAATTCTAGGCAATCTGTTTTCATTATGGTTTTAAGTTGGTAAATGCTGTTACAGAAAGATGTTATTGATTTAGGAGGTTGATGTTGAACTTGACCACCTTCCTGAACTCTCTTATTAGTTCTAATATTGCATAAGAGTTTTCCATCTTAGTTTTCTGACAGAAGCTCTACAGCAATCCTAAATCCCTGCACTACATTAAACCTCTGGAGTATTGAATCTAGTTTTTAGTGAAGGCAATGAAAAAATAATTAGGAGGTTATATGAGCAACACAAACTCAGCATATACTAGTAAACTCCTACATCTTACAATCCTTTCCAAATTTTTCCCGTCATATGTATTTAATGAATGCCTAATTCTCTATGCTTTAAGACAGAATCCTCAGGACATGACAAATGTGAAATGAAACATCCTAATTTTACTTTGCAGGCCTGGAATTTTCCCTAGCTTAGTATCCCCTACCTATTATTTAGCCTCTATTCCATTCAACATTTATTCAACTGACAGCTCTTCATCCTGGTCCATATTTGATGGCTTTGCAAACTCCAAGAAAATAATTCTTAATCATTATTTACAGCCTAATGTTTTTGAATTATGATTAAAAACACAAACTTTTTGGCCGGCCTGGTGGTGCACTGCTACAGTGCGCCGCTTGGGAGCGCGCCAGCACTCCCGCCGAGGGTTCGGATCCCACATACAGACCGGCCGCTCACTGGCTAAGCGAGGTGCAGGGGCAACACTGAGGGTTGTGATCCCGTTGCTGGTCCCGGTCCGGTACGGGCGCGACACTGAGGGTTGCGATCCGTTGCCGGTCACGAAAAAAGACAAAAAGGAAAAAAAAAAAAAAGCCACAGAGAAATGAAGTCCTGATAATGTTATGAATGCATTTTGCTCAGTATATTAAATTCACTATTTCAATTTGCCTCATAAAAAGCTTAAAATTTGTTGCTGATTCCATCTTAAAAAGCAAATAATCAAACTACCTTTTTAGCCTTTAATAGACATTAAGTGGTAACTTTCTATTTTCTTACCTTTAGAAAACTTGTATTCTTCACCAAATTGAATTTATCCTTTCTTTATAGCTTACTTTACTATAATCAAGATATGTTTCTCAGAAAGTCATCCTTTAGTATCAATGGTCAGCAGTTTCCTTTTATCATAATAAACACATAATTATTTTCAAATTATTCAGCTTTTAGAAATGCACTGGGTTGTTCAGCTATGCATCAGGCACATCAAATGATGGAGCTCATTAGGACTAACAGGAAAGAAAACTGAATTACTGAATAGTCTTTACAGAAAAATATGATCATTTTATTAAATTTCAAGATCTGAGTTTGCTTATTATTTCATTTTATCTGCACTATTAAATCTAGTTGAAACATGAAAAACAAATCAATTCATTAAATTGAAAAGAGAAAGTGCACAAATATTACTGAGAAAGCTTGTCCTTGCAACCATGTTCCTAAGCTTTTTAACAGGAAAGGGCCTATGTCTGTAGCTGTGGGAAGAAAATAAAGGGACAATGACAAGGAAAAACTAGAAATACCCACTAAATTAAAGATCAATATAAATTATCATGGGATTACTTAAATTGTTGATTCATTCTAAAGCTTAGTATTAAAATAATTCAGTCATATTGTGATAAAGTTGATACTTTTAAAAGCAGCCAAAATAACCTTAAGCAGTATAACCAAAGAAAATTGTGTAATTTTTAGTAAGGGTTTTATTAATCCTTTCCTAATACTTTATCCACAGTACTTGTTTTAAACAAAGAGATCAGTTATTTAAGTATTGTATGAATTCTGTCTTTCAAAACTGTTTATTATGATATTGATGTGTATTGTCTTGTGTTCGTGGAGAGGAATATTTACTATTAATTACACATTCTATATTTCTTTATCTATAAATCTTATAAATTTGTTAATGAATGGTTCTTTTTAAAAACTTCTGACATCATTTATTATTTTTCAGAATTTCTATTCACATTAGTACATGCTATATTTATAAGTAACATTTGTGTAATACTGACTGCACACCATTTAAAGTAAATAAAATAGATGTGCTATCCATATTTATTTTAAATCAATTTGACTAATAACTATTTTCCACAGTGTAGTTTTTAATAGTATACACATTTATGTGGTGCAGAGTTGGC